>NC_140325.1:2920663-3165609 GCF_964211825.1 Aythya ferina
TGACGGCACGGTGCAGAGCCCCACGCTGCCTGCAAGCACAGCGTCTGCTGGGCAAAACCCAGCGCGAGGGCCAGGGCAGGAAACCTCCCCTGCACTGCTGTGTGTGCGAGGAGATGCGTGCAAGGCTGGCATCGTGTTCCTGTTTCTCTCATTAATGCGTCTGAGCTGGTTTTGCTGCTCCCTGCGTGCGTCCTACGGTGCAGCAATCCCGGTGGTGCAAGGGGCCGGGGTGCGCAGCCTGTCCCCGCGGGTCCCCGCTGCGCCTGAATTTCGCCTCCATCCTTCTTGTGCCGTTTGGGAAATGGTCCTCCTGGAGGAGACGGGGTTTGTTCTCCTGGAGGAGACGGCGTTTGCTCAGCTGGAAGCGTGCAAGCATGGCCACGGGGTGCTGCAGCCCCATTTCTGCCCAGGTACCCAACGGGTCCGGGCTTTCCCACTGTCTCCTGTCCCCGATGCTGCTTCCCGAGCAGCCCCTTGGCCCCTGCCTCCATTTCAGGGCAGGGAAAGTCCTCTTCTCTGCGCTGTTTCTTGCTCAAGACCTTCCCAACAACAGGGACTTCCATCATTTCAGCCCCTCTGGTGCATAAGGCAGCGAGTGCTACAGCCTCTGCCTGGCCAGGGATGCTCCTGCCCAGCCCTAAAACCCCCCAGGGTGGATTTATCCAATTTTTTTTCCTCCCCCTGTGGCCGAAGCTGCTACAAATCCCCCAGGATGACGGGACGTAAAGCTGTGGGGTGGCTCGCTGCCAGCATTTCGGGGCTGGAGGTGCTGCTGTGGACCCCCAGGGGGTGCAAACGCTGCAGCTTGAAATGGGAAGGGACTGGGGGGGCATCGGGGCTGGTTTTTGACCCATTGCAGATGTGTCCCGGGATATTTCTGACCCTCATTTTCTACAGCTTGGAGCTGGGGACGGTTCTGGATTAGGGTTTGCTTTGCTTGCAATTTTGTCTCGTGGGCAGTGAGGTTTTCGGTGAGGTCCGGACCATTTTGGGTTGAACGGCAAAAACCCCGCAGGGCTCTGACAAGGCAGGGTTTTGCTTGGTGGCTTCCTGGAAGCGCCTCCGAGGAGGGGATTCACTGCCTGGGAGTCTCCGTTTCCATATTAAAAAGATTCATTCCCTAGCACGCCAAATTGCGAGGTGACCGGCATGCCTAGGAGCATCCCAGGGGCTCACAACCCGAGAGCTGGACGGCCCCAGCTGAATTTATTTCCCAAATCTCATCCTTGTAGGGCTGACCCCGTGCTAGCCGAGGGACCGGCCGGTGAGGAGCGCTGCGAGCGGCCAGGCACCGCTCCTGCCGGGGCGGATCCTGCTCTCACGACAGCCCCGAGCTCGGGTCACCGTTTCCTCTCCACGAGCTACAACAAAGTGAGCTATTTTGGGGAGGAAAAGCCCATTTTTATGCTGCGCAGCAGCCGGAGCCGTCGCAGCTCTGCCCGGGACGGCCACGTCCGTGTGCCTTTCCGCGCGCCGTGCTTGCGTGACTGCCTTTCCCCATCAAGGCCAGAATCTAAACAATCTTGATTCCTGTCCTGGCTGCCATGGGCAGGGCTCCTTGAATTGCAGGAAACGGCGACTTTCGGCGTGTTTATATTGGGAATCGCGGGGCGACGGAGAAGGGAGCGAGGTGGGGTTGGGGAGCCAGGTCCCGGCCTCGTGGGAAGGGAGCGCGTGGCGGTGCCGCGAGGGGCTTGGCCAAAATTCCTCCTTTTACGAGGAGCTGTTGAAAAATAAAAAAATAATAATAATTTTAAAAAAAAAATCACGGCCAAACCTTCCCCAAAGGCGCAGCTGGGGAATTCTTGGCCGCCCGCAGTGACTCCGCTTGTGTCATTGATAAGCTCTGTACAAAAGCCCCCTCCCGGCGCTGAGCCCCGGATTGCAGCCAGCTGCCGGGGCGGCTCCGGCTGCGGCGGGGACCTGGGGGTGCGCAGCGGGGCGTGGGGGCTCCCAGCCCCATCCCGCAGACCTAGAGCCCCGCTGATGTCCGTGGGACACGCCGAGGTACCACCCGTGGGGACGGGGGAGGCTGTGGGGGCCTTGTGGCCGTGGCGATGCCCCCTTCCTACCCCAAACCTCGAGCGCCGTGGGGCTGTACGGGGCGTCCCGGCATCCCACCGGCTCCGCGTGCGTCTGCAGCCGTCCCGGGGAACTGCTCGCAGGAAGGGCTGCAACCGGGACGTCCGGAGCCGAATTCCACTTGCAAGCAGCACATCCTACCTCGCCTCGCTGCCCTCCCTCCCCGTCGGACACCGCGTCCCGCTGCTTCCTTCCCAAAGCCACCGCGCGGCTTCACCCGCGTTTTGCCCGGCCGCCAGCCCCGGGATGTTGGGGATGTCCCAGGGCTGTGGCTGCCACCGTCACCCCCTTTTTTTTTTGTTTTTTTTTTCCTGCAGGAAAATGTCCCAAGAAGCCTGTGGCGGGGCCATGCTGGCGCTGCTGACCTTCTCCCTCGGCCTTGCTGCCGGTGAGTAGCAAAACGGAGCAGAAAATGAAGCTGGGGCCGTGCCCGACGCCTTCCGCCCCGCGCGGGGTGGTTAAAATAAACTCGGGGCTGTTTGGAAACTTAATCGTTTGCTCTGCTCAAAATAAACGGCTGCAGGACGTGGCTCTGGGGAGGTGCTGCTGGTGGTGGGGAGCAGCAAGGAGCTGCTCGTGGTCCCCAGAGAGCACCAGGGGGATCCGGGGTGGATCCAGGCTGGGATCGTCCCGGCTCTGGGCAGGGGGGACGTGGAGCCCCCTAGGAGCACCAGGGATAGTCCCCAGCCCATGCCACCAAGCACAGGTCACCAGCATGGGGCCGTGGGGGGCTGTGGCCAGCCGGCCGTCTGTCTGTCCCCTTGCCACCGTCCGTCTGGCTGCCCTCGTGCTGAACTTGCTGATTCCAGGAGGGATATTTTCTGCGCCAAAGGGCAGAGCTAAATCGGGAGGCGGGAGCGCAGCCGCCCCCTGGCCCCGCAGCGAGGGGCTGCACATTCGGTGCCTGGATCCCAAAACACAACACCCCCAGAGCCCAGCTCAGGCTCCAAAGCTCCCTGGGGCTCCATGGGCAGGATGCGACCCCCGGGCTGTGCGCTGCGAGCTCGGGCAGCCCAATTTGTTGTTCCAGCTCATGGCAGGGATGCGTTTTCCCCGCGCATCCCCTCTGCTGCCTCCTGGTGGTCCCAGCCTGCTTCTAGGGTCTTGAGCATAGGTCCCATTGACCCCAAAGCCAGCAGCATCCCCAAGACGGGTGGCGGCTGACCCCGAACAGGGCATCCCGGTCCCGTGGCGCAACAAGTGTTGTCCTCGTGCCCACAGACGAGCTGCTGTGCGCGTGCGACGTGCCGCACTGCAGCGTGCCCAACTGCACGGGCAAGGTGTGCTTCGTCAGCAAGCGGCGGGAGGACGGGAGGATCGTCCAGCACCGGGGCTGCTTCTCCACCAACCTGTTGGAGAACTGCCGCCCGCACGTGATGGAGCAGTACGGCACCAGGTGCTGCGACTCCAACATGTGCAACGCCGAGCTGGAGATCTACCTGCCAGGTACGGGAACCCCCGGGCTGTCCCCCTTCCCTTTTCGAGGAGTCAGGGGGAGAGGGGCAGGGTTTTTCGGGGATGTGGAGGTGTGTTTGGGTCTCTAAATAATCCCCCTCCTCTCCCAACATTGCCAGGGTCCCCCTTTCGAATGCAGGATGGGGTGAGCAAGGTGCCCCCAGTGCCTCTCCTTGCGCTGTGCCCCCATCCATGGGGGTGACCCCACTGCAGATCCCCCCTCCCATGCCCAAACCCAAACCCAAACCCCAAAACCTCCCCAGTTCCAAGCCCAAGCCCCCCCTTCCTTCCCCCACCCATCCTTTCCCCTCCACCAGGAGAAGAAGCCCTGGAGAAGCCGCCGTCCCTGTCCAACCTCCTCCTGATGATCTTCGTCCCGCTGCTCGCCCTCCTCGTCCTCGCGGCGCTCACGGCGCTCTTCCTCTGGAAGCTGGCCCAGCACCGCCGCGAGAGGCTCCTCTTCAAGCACAGCGACCTGGGGGACACGGACCTCATGCTCAAAGCCTCCCTGGTGGGAGACAGCACGCTGGAGGTGGGTGGGCACCAAGGGGGGAGACCCCCGGCTGTCCCCAAAGGAAGGGGGACGTGCGGCGCGGGGTGGCCACCGGGCTCACCGGCTGCCTTGGCTCCTCAGGACCTGCTGAACGACGACTGCACCACGGGCAGCGGCTCGGGGCTGCCTTTCCTCGTCCAGAGGACAGTGGCTCGGCAGATCACCCTGGTGGAGTGCGTGGGTGAGGACAGCAGGGGCCGGAGCCCTTTCCCGCAGTGGCACCGCGATGCCAAACCCACGGGGAGGCGTTGGACCCAAGCCCTGTAGCCAAAACCCCGTAAAGACCCCAATCCTCGGGGTGGGTGGCACTTGAGCAAGGTCAGCCCACCCCGATATGAAGGGCCCTGCATCATCCCGTTGCCATTCCCCACCGGGAGCTGGGTTTATCACAGAGGGACGGGGACGGGGTTGGGATCCTTTGGGGTCCGTGTTAAGGGGATGCCGTGGTTGGGGCAGGCAAAGGGCGCTACGGCGAGGTGTGGCGAGGCGTGTGGCACGGGGAGAACGTGGCCGTGAAGATCTTCTCCTCCCGGGACGAGCAGTCGTGGTTCCGCGAGACGGAGATCTACAACACCGTCCTCCTCCGGCACGACAACATCCTGGGTGAGGATGGGGGCCACACGGGGGGGAAGGGGGCACCGGGGACGGCGGCGCGGCGGCTCCGTGACCCCGCTCCTCTCCCCATCCAGGCTTCATCGCCTCCGACATGACGTCGAGGAACTCCAGCACCCAGCTGTGGCTCATCACCCACTACCACGAGAACGGCTCCCTCTACGACTACCTGCAGAGGACGGCCCTGGACGTGGAGACCTGCCTGGGGCTGGCGGCCTCCATCATCTGCGGCCTCGTCCACCTCCACGTGGAGATTTTCGGCACCCAGGGCAAGCCCGCCATCGCCCACCGCGACCTGAAGAGCAGGAACATCCTGGTGAAAAGCAACCTGCAGTGCTGCATCGCCGACCTGGGTGAGACCCCGCTCCCCCGGGGGGGGGACACGGCGGTGACGGTGACGTCCTTCTGTCCACCGTCCGTCCGTCTATCCATCCATCCATCCATCCGTCTGTCCATCTGTCCGCCCAGGGCTGGCCGTCATGCACTCCCAAGGCAGCGACTACCTGGACATCGGCACCAACCCGCGGGTGGGCACCAAGCGCTACATGGCCCCCGAGGTGCTGAGCGAGCAGATCCGCACCGACTGCTTCGAGTCCTACAAGAAGACGGACATCTGGGCCTACGGGCTGGTGCTCTGGGAGATCACCCGGCGGACGGCGGTGAACGGTGAGTGGGCTCCAGCCCTCCCTCCTTCTCTCCTCCTCCTCCTTTTTTCTTTTTTTTCCCTTTTTTCTTTTTTTTTCCCCTTTTCCTTTTTTTTTTCTTTTTCCTTTTTTTCCCTTTTTCCTTTTTTTTCCCTTTTTCCTTTTTTTTCCCTTTTTCCTTTTTTTTTCCCTTTTTCCTTTTTTTCCCCTTTTCCTTTTATTTTCGCTTTTTCCTTTTTTTTCCTTTTTCCTTTTTTTTCCCTTTTTCCTTTTTTTCCCCTTTTTCCTTTTTTTTTCCTTTTTTTCCCTTTTTCCTTTTTTATTTTTCCCTTTTTCCTTTTTTTTCCCCTTTACCCTTTTTTTTCCTTTTTCATTTTTTTCCCTTTTTCCTTTTTTTTCCTTTTTTTTCCCCCTTTTCCTTTTTTTTCCCTTTTTCCTTTTTTTTCCCTTTTTCCTTTTTTTTCCCCTTTTCTTTTTTTTTTTCTTTTTTTTTTTTTTTTTCCTTCGCCCAGAAGATTAGCTGTAAATTTATAAACACTGTAATCTGGTGTCAGCACCCGGCTCCCTGATTAAAGGGCCCATTAGACTCAATCAGCGTTCTGTTTGTTCAGTGCTGATTAGAAAACAAGCAGCATCCAGCGCTGCCTGGAAGCCGGCCACGGCCGGGACCTCCGGCCACGGGGTTTTTGCTCGGGGACGGGGACAGAGCTGGGGACCCCCGCAGAGGAGGCTCCTGCCCCGGCCAGCGCCGCTCAGCACCACCGGCAGAGCCCATTAGCGGCATTAATTAAATGGTGGGCGCTGGAGGGTGAAGCAGCAGGTCCCCCCCAGGCGCAGTCTGGTCGGGATAATCTCATTTACTGCCCTGGGGCTCCTTCAGATTAAACATTTACTCCGAATTACTGTGGCCATGTGCAGGGGACGACCTTCAGCCGCCAGCTTTAACCCTTGTGGGGAACCCGGGCACAGCCCCGGGGCACTGAGGAACCAGGATGGGGTTTGGGGTCGCCGGTACCCTTGGGGTACACGGGGCTGTGGGGTGCTCGGGGCAGCCTGGGGGGAGGGAAAACCCCATGGATGCACGGCCATATGGAGGCACTAAGCAAGGATTAGCAGGGCCAGCTGGCGGGCTCGCCATGGCTGCGGGGTTTTATTGGGGCTGGACTTGGTGCTGGAGCCCCCATCAGGGTTGGAGATGGTGCTGGGCCCCCCCAAGACATCCCAGCCCCGTGGTGGGGCCGGAGCAGTGCACCCCAACCCAGGGCTGTGCCCGTGCCACCCTAGGGACAGGCACAGGGGGCAGCTTGGGCACCCCGCAGCCCCCGTTCCCATTCCCTGTGCCCCCCCAAGTGTCCTGGAAGCAGGGACATCGGTCCCGTGCGGGACCAGGGACGCATCCTGCGCCCCGGCCACGCTCACGGCGAACCCCGCAGGCATCGTGGAGGAGTACCGGCCGCCCTTCTTCGACGTGGTGCCCAGCGACCCCAGCTTCGAGGACATGAAGAAGGTGGTGTGCGTCGACCAGCAGACCCCCGTGATCCCCAACCGCCTCTTCTCCGACTCGGTGAGGCTTCGGCAAGGGCTCGGGGTGCATCACGGGGGCTGCAGTTTTGGGGTACCCCGGCTGCAAAGCGCCCACGGAGGGGCCATGAGCTCCGGGTGGCAGCGGGGGCGAGGACGGGTGGAAGCCGGGACCCCCACCCCAAAGCTTTTGCAGACCCTGGGGGAGGTTTGGGGAGCCTGGGGAGGTTTGGGGAGCCCTGGCATCACCCAAAACATCACTCCTTGTCTACTCCCACCCCCCAGGTTCTGTCTGCCCTGGCTAAGGTGATGAAGGAGTGCTGGTACCAGAGCCCCTCGGCACGGCTCACGGCCCTGAGGATCAAAAAGACCCTGAAGAAGCTGCACCACTCCCTGGACAAACCCAAGCAGGAGTGCTGAGCACCGGGGCTGCAGCCCACCCCCCTCACCGTGGCCCCCTTGGCTTTTCCCACCCCAGCGGCTTCTAAATCCGCAAGGTGGAAAAAAAAAAAAAAAAAGGCAAAAAAAAAATAGCAAGCAAGAAATCTTCCAGCCTGTTTATAAAAATATCCCCCGGAGCCGAAAGTTGATGCTGGGGGCAGCCTGCGCCCGGCCCCAGCCCACCCCGAAGCCCCCTACCCAGCCGGATCCATCCCCGTGCTGTACCCCAAAGGGGCAGCACCAGGAATTCCCCATCAGGACCTGGCACAGCTCCGGGTTTTGGGGTTTTTTTGGGGGGTTTTGCTGGAAAAGGCTGGTCCCAGGGCGCTTCGGGGCCGCTTGGAGCCGTGCGTCCTGGGGATCCCACAGAGCCACGGGAAGGTGCCGGGGGTTGAGACTGCTGGGGCCTGATGAGCTTCTGCTTTCCGAGCTGTTTGGGTGTTTTCTCAGCATTTTGGTGTTTTCCAGGCGTTTTCATACATTCTCCAGCCGGCTCCTGCTCGCTCCCTGTTCGGGTCGGGGACTCCTCACGGCCTCGCCCAGGGCGTTCAACGGAAGGAGACGCGCGCCTTTATTATTTAATTATCAAGATTTAATATATTTAATAAAGCATAAAGCTATTTTATCGCTTCCCAGCCTCCCCCACCAGGCACCGAGGAGAAGGGGGACCCCGCGGCCCGGAGCTTGTGCATGGCTTATTAATTTATGGCTTCGACACGGCTGTAGCCGGCGTGTATCGGACCCCGCAATAAACCTCGCTCCAGCCTCTCCGCAAACCCCCTCTCCCTCGGGGCCGCCGGCCCTGGTGCTTCTAGGAATTTGCACCAAAAAAAAAAAAATAATAATAAATAAAAAATAAAAAAATAGGATCCCGAGATGCCAAGAAAGCGCAGACAACAAAGGCCAGGTCTTGTTTGCGAGCGCTGACATTGTTCAGGCAGGATAACCCGGGCGGCCTTATCGCAGCGGGTGCGCAGGAGGTTCCTGCTGATAGCCCGAAAAGGGGGGGGGGACACACGAAAACACCCCCGAAGATGAAAGGGGAACTTGCTCGGAAAAGCTCGGCTGACACGGGGATTTTTTTTTCCGGCTCAGCCCCGTGCGGGATGTCGGCCTGGCCTGGGACAGGACACGGGCCCGGCGCACGCTGACACCGCAGGCACGGCCCGCATTGGGTGCCCTGCTCCCAGTTAGCAGCTGGGAGGAACTGGTGGGCAATGGGCGGCTCTTGGAAGTGGGGGGCGGGCTGGGACAAGGGGTCCTGAGGGGGCATGGATCAGACCCTGGGATGTGGGAGCTGCGCTGAGCTCCCTGGAGTCCCCCCATATCCCCATCAATTCCCCTCCTCACCCCCCCATCTCCCCTTTCCACCCCCCCAGTCCTCCTCCTCAACCCCCCAGTACCCCCCAGTTCCCCCCAGTACCCCCAACCCCCCCCAGCCCCCCTCCTCACCCCCCCCCAGCACCCCTCACCCCCCCAGAACCCTGGAGTCCCCCCATAACCCCCCCAGTTCCCCTCCTCAGCCCCCCCATGTCCTCTCAGCCCCCCCAGCTCCCCTTTTCACCCCCCCCAATCCCCCTCCTCAACCTCCCAGTGCCCCCCAGTGCCCCCCAGTACCTCCCAGTAGCCCCCAGTCCCCCCCCCAGCTCCCTGGAGCCCCCCCCAGTCCCCCCATAACCTCCCCAGCCCCCCTCCTCAACCCCCCAGTACCTCCCAGTTCCCCCCAGTCCCCTCCAGTTCCCCCCAGTACCCCCATAACCCCCCCAGCCCCCTCCTCACTCCCCCCACCTCCCCTTTCCACCCCCCCAGCCCCCCTCCTCAACCCCCCAATCCCAATCCCAATCCCAATCCCAATCCCAATCCCAATCCCAATCCCAATCCCAATCCCAATCCCTCCACCCCCCCCTCCCCTTTCCCTCCCCCCTCCCCCCCCAGAGCCGCGCGGCCCCTTTAAACCCCTCCCCTCCCCCTCCCCCTGCCCCTCCCCTCCCCTCCCCCTCCCGCTCCGCCGCCGCCCGCTCGGCTCCGAGGCCGCGGCGCTCGCCATGGCCGCCGCCGCCCCCCCCCTCCTCCTCCTCCGCCACCACCACCACCGGCCCCCGCCCTCCCCCCCGGTGTCGCCGCCGTTGCTGCTGCCCCTCCTCGCCCTGCTCCTGGCCGGGGCTCCCGGTGGGGCTCGCGGTGAGTGAGGGAGGGGGGGGGGGGGAGGCGGCGGCGGCCCCGGCTGTAACATGGCGGGCGGCCCCGCCCCCGCCCGCACCGGGAAATGGGGGGGGGGGGTAATTGGGGAGGGGGGGGGCCGGGGGGGTAATTGGGGAGGGGAGGGGAGACCCTCAGGGGGGTGATGGGGGGGGACTGGGGGGGTTGTGTGGGGGGATTGGGGGGTTATTGGGGGGAATTGGGGGGGTTATGGGGAGCTGGGGGGGGAATTGGGGGGGCTTTGGGGGCTCTAGGGGGTACTGGGGGGGTTGTGGGGGGGAATTGGGGGAACTGGGGAGGTTATGGGGGGGGATTGGGGGGGTTAGGGGGGAACTGGAGGGGTTATGGAGAGAATTGAGGGGGGCGAGGGGGGAATTGGAGGGGGAATGGGGGGGAATTGGGAGAGCTGGGGGGGTTGGGGGCGCTAGGAGGGGAACTGGGGGGGGTATTGGGGGGAATTGGGGGAACTGGAGGGGGTATGGGGGGATATGGGGAGAAATTGGGGGAGCTAGAGGGGAAGTGGGGGGGGATTGGGGGCGCTAGGGGGGAACTGGAGGGGATATGGGGGGGAATTGGGGGCGCTAGAGGGGAACTGGGGGAGGTTTGGGGGCGCTAGGAGGGAACTGGGGGGGTATTGGGGAGAATTGGGGGAACTGGAGGGGGGTATGGGGGGAATTGGGGGAGCTAGGAGGGGTTGGGGGCGCTAGAGGGGACCTGGTGGAGTATTGAGGGGGAATTGGGGGAACTAGAGGGGATATGGGGGGGGAATTGGGGGAGCTGGGGGGGGTTGGGGGCACTAGAGGGGAACTAGGGGAGTTAGGGGGGCTCTAGAGAGGAGCTGGGGGGCTTAGGGGGCTCTAGGGGCAACTGGGGGCGTTATGGGGGGAGCTGGGGGTGGGGTGGGGGCTCTAGGGAGGAACTGGGGGCCTGAGGGAGGAGCTGGGGGGGCAACTGGGGGCGTTATGGGGGGGATTGGGGGAATTGAGGGATTTGAGGGGGAACTGAGAGGGTTGTAGGGGGGAATTGGGGGAGCTGGTGGGGGCTTTGGGGGTTCTAGAGCTTGGGGGGAGAGAATTAGAGGGCTGGGGGTGTGAGTAGGGGGTCTGGAGGGGCTGTAGGGGGAAGTGGGGTGCTGGGGGGGCTGAAAAGGGGATCTGGGGGGGGAGCTGGAGGAAGAGAGGGGAACTGGGGAGGTGGGAGGGGGTAACTGGGGGGCTGAGGGGTGCTGGGGAGGCAGAGCAGGGGAACTGGGGGTCTAGGGGAGCGTATTAGGAGGGTTATGGGGGGGAGAGAACCAAAGGGGAGGCCCTGGGGGGAGAAATAGGCTATGGGGGGGCATGAGGTTAGCTGGGGGGGCCAGGAAGGGTCTGGGGTTGGGGTCTGTTGTTGGTCTATCGTGACATTTCCCCCCCCCCTTCAAAAAGGGGGGGCTTCATCATACAGGGGAGGCCCCAGGGGGGCTTGGGGTGCAGGGAAGGGGGAGATGGGGGCTGAAGGGGGGGGTCTGGAGGCATCAAGGGTGTGTAGGGTGCTGGTGGAGCCTTTGGGGGGGGCACAGAGGGGAAACGGGGGCTGATTTGGGGGAATCCACCGGGTCTACGAGGGCTGCTTGGGGAGAGACCCGCCGGCTGGGGGGTGCTTCTGGAATGAGAAGGGACCGGGGGGGGGGGGGGGCTGGGAACGTCTGTGGGGCCTTGTGGGGCCCAAAAACGCCTTTGGGGCCCCCCCTGATTGTAGGGGGGGGCAGAAATTCCCCCATGTCCATGCTGAGAGACGTGTTGGTGGCCGTGACCAGGCCGAAATGGGGGGGGGCTGACCCTTTGCAGGACCAGTGCCCCCTCCTCGGGCCGCCGTTTTTTTTGGTGTTTTGTTTTTTTTTTAGCAAAGGAACCTTTCTTTCAAACAAAACACCCCCCCAAAAAAAAAAAAAAAGAAATCGCCACAGCGTTGTTGGCAAATATTTGTTTGGAGGGAGGGCGAACTCTTTTGTCTCGGCTGCTCGCGGCCTTCGCCGCGCGCCTTTGCCTTTCCCCGAGGAGGGGGGGGGGAAGCAAAAATCCCCATGTTTGTGCTTTTTATGAGGAAAAAAAAGCCCTTTTTCCTCACGGTGTGGTGTCCGATGCCTCGGGGGGGGCACCTGTTGGCAGGGAGGGTGGCCCCGGCCTGGTTGGCCACCGAGGGGCTTCGCTTTTGGGGTGTGGGGGGGGCGATGGCCGCTTGTGCAAGGCCGGTGCCTGTTGCAGGAGGAGCCTTCCTCTCCTCCTCATCCTCTCGCCCGTCGTTTTGGGCACTTGGAGGCGGTTTTGGGGAGGTTTTCACCTCTCCTCGTGCAGATCTGGACTTGTTGCCCCCCCTCCCTGAGCAGCCCTGCTGGACGTGGGCGCCTCAGCGAGGCCGCCGGCTTCTCCTGGGGGGGGGGACGACCGCAGGGGTCTCGCCACGGCTCTGCCGTCAGGTTTTCCTCCGAGCTGGTGTTTGGGGGGAAAAAAATAAATCTATAAACAAACAGGAAAGGGCCGATTGACCCCGGGAGCTCGGCGGACCCGGCCGTGCCTTTGATCCGGGCTCCTATTGTTTCCGCCCAGCGCACGCAGCCACGCTGCCTGCCGGAAAGCTGCAGCCTCGGGGACCCCCAGGGAGCCGTTTTGGGGACCCCGGGGAGGTGTTTTGGGGTCTGGCATTGTGGCCACGGTTCCAACGGTGCCGTGCAAGGGACTGGAGCCTCCGATCCTGCCCGTGTCGGCTGCTCGAGCAGCCATGATGCGAGCTCGGCGTGCCTCTGGGGCTGCCCTCGCTGTTGTGCTTTCCGTGAAGGATCTTTGCTGCTTATTTTGGTGTCGGTAGGAGAAAACATCTGAATTTCTGCAGTGTTTGGGTGCTGTAAACCCAGCGTGTGCGTTGATAAATAGAGAGGAAACCTCTCCCCCCCTCCACTTTCCTTTTTATAAAGAAAACACATGGTGCCCGTGCAGTGATTCGTCCCAGGTGGCTGTAGGTAGGCTTCGTTTTTTGGCCTGAAACGAAGCAAAAACAGTGTTTTTTGGGAACAATCTCAGAGCGGCACGTTTTATTCTCAACACCTGCCTCGAGTACATATTCACCCAGATAAATCAGACCAAACGGAGCATGGGTCCGTGAGTTACATCTTCGAACTTTCCAAGAAAGATTCCTCCAACTGGAAATTAAAACCAGTGTCCAACGAGCATTCTTCAACTCCTTCGGCTCCTTGGCCAGACAGCCCGGATTTTCTTTTTTTTCTTTTTTTTTTTTTCTTTTTTTTCCCTGGGTACGCAGCCGCTGCCAGCAGTGGATGCGCCGGAAATCGCAGTTGCGAAAGGAGCGAAGTGAAAAACGTCAATTCTCTGAACGCCAAAGTTCACTGGGTGGAAATCTGCTCCCCAGCACGCGGCCGGGGCGCTTATCAGTCTGCTCGGCTCAAGGGGGGAAGAAAGCAGCGCTGGCATTCAGCGGGGCCGAGCCTTTGGAGGCAGGCTGCTGCGTGCGGGCTCTTTGCAGGGGTGTGAGTGCTCTTTTGTCCCGATTATTTAAGCCCAAGCTTTCCAGCCTCCCTTTTCTTTGTGGATTATTTTTTTCCTCTTTCATCCCAGCAGAAAAGCAGACTTTGGTGCACATCGAGGCCCCCCGACAATGTTTGCTTTGCCTTTTGAATGCTTGCTACCTTCTCTGGGCTTCTTAGAAGTAACCTGTGGCCTGCTAGGTGTTGGAATATCGACAGCACAGTAAGCAGCTGGTTATTTAGACCCCAAAAATGTGCTAGCTGCCTGAGAATAGAGTCCTGGAAACCACCAGTAAGGGTCTGTCCATCTGCCTGGCTCGCAGGACTTTGTTCTGCAGTGCTCGTAGGGCATGGGTGGCTCCTGAACTGGTTTCTGAACAAGCCAAAACACAAAATAGGTGTCAGACCAGAGCATGGAGAGGGAGTTTGGAGCCATATGTCTGTTTTCTGAGTTGAAGAGCAACAGCAGCAGAAATGTCAAGGCTTCTTCTAATTACCCTATTAATGATGAGGCTCCTGTCAATTCGCTTGCTTGAAATTCATTTAAAGCTCTCCTTTTGTGTTACTTGACTAGATGCAAGGAAAAACCCTTCTTAAAAGGTGTAAGCACATCCTTCCCCCTCCCTTTTTTTTTTTTTCCATTTAGTATGTCTTCGAGTCAGCCACGATATGTTCATGTTGGGTTCAGTGCATGCCAGGGGACTGCAGCCAGCTTGAAAAAGTTGGGACTCTTGTTGCTAACTTTAAATATCCTGGTATAATTTTTAGTTTCTGGATGACTTGCATGCAAGTGCTTTTTTTTTTTTTTTTTTTTTTCTTCATAGCACAGCTAATTTTAACTCTGTTTCATTTAGCAGGAGTGGGTCAGTAGATTTCAGAAGCGCCAGCAAGGAACAGAAGAGATGTTGAGATCTGAAAGTAGATGGAGATGCTGATGAGGCAGCGAGATGTAGGGAAGGCATTCGAGATGGTGGCTCTGTATCTGCAGGAGAGCAAATCTTCTGGTTTCTTCTGCCCCTCGGCAGGGTAGCAGCTTTGTTTCTAAAATCTTCATTGGAGAGCTTTGGGTATTGTACTCCCTGCTTTTTTGGAAATGAAGCCCTGATTGTTTTCTTGAAGAATCATTTTTGGGGCCGTATGGTTGAACGAGGAGCATGCAGAGGCTCAGAACAGTCCTCGGCTCCCTCGCCACATGAGAATGGGTTTTATTTCGACTCTTGGGCAAAACCCTCGATGATAATGGTTATTCTTTATTTCAGCACAGCATATAATGAAACCCTGAAAGGTATTTCTTTCTTCCGAGCATGTTTACACATGTCCCTCTTCATTATAGCATCTAAAGAAACAGCAGAGGTACAAACCCAATTGTTTTCCATTTCTCTTGCTAACATTATGCTGCTGCAGCATTAAAACATCACTACCAGATTGGGTCTCATTAAGTTAGGTGCTGTACAGAGACATAATAAATTGCAGCTCCTGTTCCAGAGCCTTATGAAGGCTCAGAAGTCAGGGGAATCATTGTTCCTCCAGCCTCGATTCAAACTGTTGAAAAAGAACAGCAGCTTACAATCTCGGCAAAAAATCTGTTTATCTGGTAAATACGTGGGTGGGTATTGGCAATTTTACCAATGATCATCTTCAGGTTAATTATCTTAATACGTCTTGATCAGGTAGCATTTTCCCCCGGGAAGATGTCATCTTGCAGAGCGCAGCTTTGGGGAGATTTGGGGAAATGTATTCCAAGAGGTGGTTAACACCATTACGTTAGATTTCGCTGTGAAACTTTTCCCCTGTCTAGCTGCATAGACATCTTGACACATGCATTCCTGTGCGAGAATAAATATGTGCAAAATGAGCTCAGATAGTTGCTGCAAAAAAAAAAAAAAAAAAAAAAGGAAAAAGAGAAAATGTTCTTTGGCTGTCAAAGCTTAATATTTTAGCTCCCTGGAGCCTGGAGCTCTAATCCAAGGACCCCCACCTGCTTGTTGGGATTGATTTTTACAAAAGCAGGGTACCTTTAGTGGGGGGATTTGGTACGAGGGGGTCTTCTCTTGTTCCCCCCTGCTGCAATTAGGGCGGGAGGATGCCTGGCTTGCGAGGCTTTGCTTCAGAAGGGCCACGAGCCCGATCCGTCCCTCTTTGGGAGAACAAAGCTTTCATTCGGAGGATCCGCAGCTTAATGCTAGGCTTGTTTAAACAGCTTCGTGTAAGGGCTGGGTTTGTCTCTGAGCAGAATGGCAGGAAGAGCACGGAGCAGATAGAGCAGGCTCGGCTGCCAACTTGTGCAGCACCTTTCGTGCAGACTCATCCCCAGGCGCTCCTGCGAGAGGGGAGCGCGGCACCGCCTGAGCTCGGAGCTGCTCTTTTGTTTTCCTCTGCCCCCATCTATTTTCATCGGCCCGGTCGGTTGCTTTTATTTAAGTAGATTATATGTTTTGCTCAATAGGAGCTTTTCTTCCCCAATGAAAGGAACGCTGTTTGGCATGAAAAATTCTCTCCTTCGCTCCTGGCTTTGCCCGCGCGGTCCCGGCTGCGCTCGGGAGCCCCGCGGAGACCCCCGGCGTGGGGCTCTCTACCTGTCGCTTCTCCGTCCCCCATCCTAAGGGAAAGAACCGCTACGATGCTACAGATAGGTGAAGAATTTTCCCTTCTGGTTAATCAAACCTGAAATGCAAGCCCTGTGCAGGGGCTGCCCTGTAATTGTGCTGACTGCCGGAGTGCCGGGCTCCGGCACCATGGCACCGCAGCAGGACCGGCCCTCGGTGGGTGATGCCTGGGGAGGAATTCGGCTCCAGGCGATGGCAGGCCTGGGGGTGGGCTCTTGAGTGATAAAAATGCAGGCAGAATTGGCTCCTGGCTGCTCAAGGGAGGCTGGAGCTAGGCTGCGGGGTCTACCGAGGACTTAATAAGTCCTAAAATCGGAGGGCGCCTGCCTGCAGCCCTCCTGGAATGTCTGGAGAGCCCCTTGAGGGTCTCATGGGTGGCGTAGCAGCAGCACACGTGCCTGCTGGAGTCTTCGCTTCCTTTGTTCACGCTGCTCTCCTTACCCTAGGGGTTTTGGAGAACTGTATAAAAAAAAAAAAAAAAGAGCAGCCGGCTCGGAGGGGGAGCTGGCAGCACCGCAAGGGGGAAACGAGGCCGGGCTTTGTGGGGCTTACCCCTCCTTGGGAAGAAACTTTGTCTTTCTGCCCAGAACAGATAAGGATCTTTTGTCTCCAATCCCTTTGCACAGGGGGTTTTGGTATCGTACCTTGCAGGTAGACCGATGGCTTTGTGTTTGTGTTTTTGTTATTTATTTATTTTTTTTTAACTCTGCAAATGAAACCGAGAGGATGCAGCCAGTGCCTCGGCTTTTGTTCTTGAAAGGATGCTCAGTTTCGGGCCAGATACGGAAGAAAGAAAAAGTTTCCAAACCCAGCTTTATGAGAGCACTGAAGTGTTTTGTTTATTTTTGAGCTTCTGGAAGTGAAATTGCCGGAGCCTTAATCTCTGACTTAGAAATGAGTCTAACAGGAACCGGGTTCGGTTTTACTGCATCTCAATCAAGTTGCAAAGAGCCTGCATGGTGGAACGTGTTGCTTAAATGATTTTAATTTCTACCTTGAGGTTTTGATAAAGTAATAAAGGAGATGCTTTAAAACACTATTTCCTTTTAAGTAGACTTGAAGGTAGGAATGTGCCCTGGCTGCTCTCTCCTTTCTCGTGTTTTCCTAAAAGCTCCATTAGAACCAACCTTTGTTCCCCTGGGCGTGCGTGTCTTCTGGAAGACCTGTCCTTTTTGTGCCCCGCTGACCACTGGAAAGCGACGTGCTCTGAGCTGTGGGGTGGGTGAACACAGGGGGCTCCCCTTTATGAACATCACCCCATAAAAGCCGAGCAATCCTTGGGTACGGTGTGCTCGGCTCTCCTCCGTAGGGCTCGGTCTTGGGGTCATCCCTGTCCGTTTTCTGTCCTACATCCCTTTTCAGCTGCGTTTGCTTACGGTGGTTTTAAAGCCACCTCGCTCAGCAGCTCCTCTGTATTTCACTGGCTTTTCACTGCTGCTTTAGTTCTGGATCTGTCGGTTCAAACCCACTTGTGCCCGCATTCAGCCTCTCTGAAATACCGCAGCCTGCCTCGGAGCTGTTAAGCAGCACACGGCAAGAGCTAGGAAATGAAGAGCACAGCGTCCAGAGAGAATTGAGTGAGTAGCAACGTAATTAGCCTAACTGATTCACCTAGGACACTGGAGATAAGGGCTAACGGGTGTCTTCCTCCCAAACAAACCCCAAAGAAGTTGCTCAGGACCTGCTCTTTTTCCCTTCGGCTCACGGTGCCCCTTGCAGCCTGATTTTGCTGTGTTGGCTGGGGGAAAAGGGGCTCTCCCCGGGCCGTGAATATCCCTGGAGGTTTGGTAAACGTGCTGATGGCAGTGATGGTGCTGACAGAGGGCTCTGCGCTCCCCCTGCCCCGCAGGAAGGTGTCTGACACACACGAGCATCTTCGTGACTTTTGTCCCTGTCCTGCCGCTGGCAGAGCACAAACAGGCAGAGAGGCTTTAGCTGCCGGGCTGGGGAGAGTTAACCGTGCTGCTTGTATCTTTTGAAAACCCTTCTTCAAACCCTCTCTACCTGAAAGACCATTTCTGCAGCGGGTAAGTACATGTTTCGGAATCCCTCCGGGGAGGCTGAGGGATCTGATGAAAGGCGAAGAAAAAGCTGCGTGCTGCTCCCCAAGCCCCACCCTTCTTCTTGACATTGTTGTACTCGCTCTTTGTTCCCAACCCGGGCGATG
The DNA here is from genome assembly GCF_964211825.1 of Aythya ferina. Classification (NCBI taxonomy): domain Eukaryota; kingdom Metazoa; phylum Chordata; class Aves; order Anseriformes; family Anatidae; genus Aythya; species Aythya ferina. The sequence goes on from NC_140325.1 coordinate 2,938,461, forward strand.
CCTGGGGATTTGCTTACAGTTTTTCAGGCAGCTTGAGAAAAGCCCAGTGACAGCTGGAGAGGCCGAAAAAATGTGGGAATCCGCCTCGGAGAGTGTCTCCTGCGCTCCTCACCCAAATAATGTTCACGGAGAGCAGGCAGAAAGCCAGGAATGTATTTGACCCAAGGAAGCGTCTCGGATCGGGAAGGCAGTTACTAAATAAGCGCCCGATCTGGTTGGGTGTAGCACGCTTGGCTTGTGGGGTTGGTTTGGGTTTTGGGTTGGCATCTGCCTGCTGCCTGTGGAGGTGGATGTCCCTCGCTGGGCTGCGTCGGGCAGCTCATCCGTGGCGTATCCGAGGTCCACGCAGGACCTTTGGGTGCTGTCGGTCTGCCAAGGGGAGCGAGTGCTCTGCCTCGGTTTGCTTTCCGCCCCTAGGTCGGATTGGGAGTGAGTCTCGGTAAAACGTAGCCGAGTTTGCAGGAATGACTTGGGTCATCTCTGCTAATGGTTGGTTGCAAAAAGGGCAAGACGAGGGCAGTGCCAAGTCACCTTCTGGAAAGGCGTTGCTCTTCCACGTTGCAGTCGGTGCTCAAGGCAGGTTCTTGCGTCTACAGCATCAAATGTGACTTGTGCTGTTACTAAAGCCAATTCTTCCCGGACCTAAGAAGTGGTCAGACTGAGGAAGAAAGTTTTCTTTTTGCTTGAACGTGTGGTTTCTGGCGAGTTTTAAGGAGCTGATCCTGTCTTGATTTCTGCAGCTTTGACCTGTTTGTGCTCCGACTGCAAGCAAGCAAACTCCACGTGCGAGACGGACGGCGCGTGCATGGTGTCCGTCTTCAACCTGGACGGCGTCAAACATCACGTTCGGACCTGCATTCCTGAAGCAAAACTGATTCCTGCTGGGAAACCCTTCTATTGCCTGAGTTCAGAAGATCTGCGTAACACTCACTGCTGCTACTCCGATTTTTGCAACAAAATTGATTTAATGGTTCCCAGCGGTGAGTAGAGAGCGAAATAAATCGTCTGTTTGAAGTGCAGAGGATGGAAGCTGTCTGTTTGGGGTCGGGAATGAGGTGTTCTTGGCACTGTTTTCACTTTTTCCCTTAGGTTGCTGTGTGAACTCGAGTGCTTGGCTTATTCCCTTGATTTGTAAAGTGGAAATAATAACAAACTACTTCAAATTAAAATGTAAAGTTGCTCGAGCTCCCCTGTGGCAGACAAAATGTCACCAGATGATGAGGTTGTACTTTAGGGTAGGAGAAGCTTCCAATGTTTGGTTGTGTTTTTTTTTTTCCCCCCTCAACCTTCAGTCAGCAGCTCCGTGTTATGAGACTCCTCTGACCTTATCAGCCCTGCTGCTGATATCGCACAGGCTCCTGAAAGCAGCAGCAGATACGTTCATCTGCAGTTCAATTTAAGCTTCTGCTGCACGGTGCTCTGTGTCTGCCATGGCCTGAGGTCAGTGCATGTTTTCTGGGCACGGCTCGGTTCCCTTTTCCGGCGCTGCCTTGCTCTGCAGCCTGCCTTTTATCTGATAGATTTGCTTTCCTTCCTCCAGGACCGCAGATCTTTTCGGTGATGAGGCACGAGGATGGGAACGGTGCAGAGCTCTGAAAGAGAGCGTGTGGGGTGAAGGGGTGCCTGAATTCTGAGCACACAGAGAGGAAACAGCCCTGCCTTTGAGTCAGGGTGTGGGAAAAGGCTGCTGCTTTCCAGCTCTTGGGACGGAGAAGGCATGCAGTGCTTCCTCATACCTTGTTCCTCTCCATTCGGGGCTGATATTTAGTGGGGTATTTAGAAGGGGACAGAGGCAGAGCTGAGTCCTTACTTCTGGTTGTTTTTTTAATCCCACTTTGAGAGTTCTAGTGGAAGGTAGAACACGTGCTGTTCTAGCAAAGTTGGCCCAGAACAGGCTCCCACCCCCTTTTAAATAGCAGGTGCTGTAGTCCCCGATGCCACAAATGAAGCACCATCATCTTCTGTGGGTTTTCCCTGTAGTTTGCCTGCCTGCTGAACTGATCCTTCCCATGTTACCACTGTTATTTGATGCGTCCTTTGCCATCCTGGAGCAGCAAGCTAAAATAGTCTTGGCTCTGAGAGGATAATTAAAACACAAGAAGAAGGTCCTTAAAAGAACACTGGAGGAGTGACAATTTTCTAAACGAGCCTCTGTTTTTTTCTCCCAAGGACACCTGAAAGATAACGAACCCCCATCCAGCTGGGGTCCTGTGGAGCTGGTGGCGGTGATTGCTGGACCCGTCTTCCTCGTGTTCGTGGTCATGATCATCGTCGTCTTCGTTTTCCACCACCACCAACGAGTCTACCACAACCGTCAGCGGCTGGATATGGAAGATCCCTCTTGTGAGATGTGCCTGTCGAAGGATAAGACTCTGCAAGATCTGGTCTATGATCTCTCCACCTCTGGCTCTGGCTCAGGTATTAAGATAGGACTGGAAATGACCTGGTAACGTGTCGTTGTAATGGAGCAGTCTGTTCTGGCTCTAGTCCTCGTAGCTTTGCACTGGTGGAAGGTCCTTGCCTCATCAGCCTGTTCAGGTTGGCTTGTCATGAGTAATATTTTAGTTTTGGTCACGCAGCAGAGTCTGTAACGTCAGTGTTCAGTGCTTAGACCAGGTAAGAGCAATGGTTCAACTCCTCCGTAACTGGTGATGTGTAAAAACAGCCTCGTGTGGCTTTCCTCCTTGTCTGCAAAAGGATAACTCACACGGCTGCGTTTATTTCAAATTTAGTCCTGAAACTGAATTTGGGTTGGAAACAGACAATAATTGCTAACCCGTGGGTTATTGGCTTTCAAAGGGAGGTGCAGGATTTCACCTGCATCAAATCTGGCAGGAAAATAGGAGAGATTTCAGCAGCTGAAAACCTTAGTGTGCAAATGCTCTTTGTGCAGCCTGTTTCATCCCAAAGAGTCCTTGGGTATTTCAAAGTGAACGGTGTGGTTGTGAACTGTACAGTGTTCAGTTAAGTAAAAGAAGTCATTCCTAGAATAGCTAGGGGACTCATCATTTTATTCATGGCTTTGAACTATGAAAGCAGTTAGGTTAAGAAAAAAAAAAAAACACAAAAACACTGAATTTTACAGCAGATGGAAACTGTAGGATAATCCACAGCGGCAGAGAATATAGCAACCTGATATTCAGCCAGGGAATAAACCTTTGGCACCACATCTGCTATATATAAAGTGTTTAGGGACCTCTTCTGCACTCACTGTCTGCAGGTGAGCTCTGCATCTTACGTAAGAGGTGGCAACTTCGTTGGGACTGCTTTCTTAGGAGAAGTTCTGGGAATTTACTGCTTTTTAGTGGAATCTGTCTTCGAGTTTCCCTCTCCATATTCAGGCTGAAGCTTCTTTGATCTGCTGCGGAGCAGTAGTTCCCTGACTGCTGTGTGCCTAATCACTGGTGGTTTGCAAGCTACTTCAAAGCGATATGCAGATGCTCTCGGAGCAGCCAAATGGTACATCCTACACAGGCACAGGAGCTGCCACCATTTGCTGTTTTGGGTCTTAGGCAAGCTGAGCGTTACCAAATGCAGAGCCTTCTAGGTTTGATATAATGCTCCAGGGCTTCAGGAGTTCCTTTTGCTGCAGCAGACGTTCAGCTCTCCGTGTTCTTGTTTGTAGGTTTGCCGCTTTTCGTCCAGCGGACCGTGGCTCGGACAATTGTCCTGCAGGAGATCATCGGCAAAGGCCGCTTCGGGGAAGTGTGGCGTGGCAGGTGGCGTGGAGGTGATGTGGCTGTAAAAATCTTCTCGTCACGTGAGGAGCGTTCCTGGTTTAGGGAGGCGGAAATCTATCAAACTGTTATGCTGCGACACGAGAACATCCTGGGATTTATCGCTGCAGATAACAAAGGTAAAATGTTCCCCAGTCGTGAGAGCAGAGACTTTATTAGCATGTAGCCTGCTTCTAGTTGTTTCTTCGCTTGGATTTGCAGTTAAATGGTTAAAGAAAACCATCTACATGCTTTTCAAAGCTCTACATATTCAACTTTCCCACCAAAGGATGGTAAAATTTACTGCTGTTGTTGACTCGCTTGCCCCCAGGTTGGCTGTTGAGCTGCAGCCTTACCCAGTAGTTCTCTGTACCAAAAAGAAGGGGTGCAGGATGCTCAGGGGTTTTGTTCTGTCCCTGCATTGTACCCATCTGAGCAGTCTCCTTCCTGCTGCAGATAATGGAACGTGGACTCAGCTGTGGCTTGTCTCTGACTACCACGAGCACGGATCTCTCTTTGACTACCTTAATCGATACACGGTGACTATTGAGGGGATGATCAAGCTTGCCCTGTCTGCTGCGAGCGGGCTGGCCCATCTACACATGGAGATCGTGGGTACTCAAGGTAAGAGCAAAGTCAAGAAGGGAGTTCTTACAGGGAGGATAAAGCAGAATTGCTTTCTTTTGGTATTGACCAGCAATGGATTGATTATTTTTGCTGGTGGTGGACTGTGTTCGCCTTCCTTCTGGGAATTAGACCAGCATTTCACATCTGCATCCTAAAATTGGGGCTACTTGGGTGGGAAGGTAGCACAGGCAGCAGCAGTTCTAAACTCCTTAAGTCCTCTTAAACATGCCTGATGCCTGGGATGGAGTTCATGTCCCTCTTGAGGCCTCTGGATGCTACTGCATCAGCAGTACCTCTGAAGCGTAAATGGAGCCTTTGCAAACCATGGGCGGGCAGCTCTGCTCTTTTTTTCATGGCTAAAGTGTATCCAAACAGGAAAATGTGTTGCAACACGGAGAATTTAACGCCATGAGATCCAGTCCTGCGGCTTTCACCAGACCGTGCTCCCTGCTACTTATTCTTTTGTTCTCTTAGGAAAGCCTGGCATTGCTCACAGAGACTTGAAATCCAAGAACATTTTGGTGAAGAAGAATGGCACGTGTGCCATCGCTGACCTTGGCCTGGCCGTCCGGCACGATTCGGTTACGGATACGATTGATATTGCACCGAACCAAAGGGTCGGAACCAAACGGTAGGGGAGCAGCGTTTCCTGGCCAGCGTTCGAAGGCATCTCTGACAAATGCTGTTTAGCACTGGTGAAATTTTCTGTCTTCAGTATTTCCAGTGTCTTGCAGAGCGTCAGCATTGTGTTCAGAACTGGTGTCCCTTCATCTCTGGGTGCCATCAAGCTGAGAGCTGTAGGCCAGCTTTGTAAACTCAGCACCAGGGGGCTCCTATAATCCTTGACAACACGCTTGGCATTCTCAGACGCCTTTGGGGGCCTGTTGTCTGGAGCTTGATGTGCTTTTTGGATGTTTTTGCCTCTTTCCCAACTCTTCTCTTTTGAGTTTTGTTCACTCCATCGCACCGTTGGGCCCAGTTCTGTACTGATTAAGACTGCACAATACCCAGTTTCATCTGCTGACAAGTGCTGTGCAGAACTTGCCGTTTACTGTCTTAGAGTGAATCCCCTCTCCAAACTAACGTGCTGATCCTTTTCTCTTTCTGCAGATACATGGCACCTGAAGTCTTGGATGAAACCATTAACATGAAGCATTTTGATTCCTTCAAGTGTGCTGATATCTATGCTTTGGGCTTGGTCTACTGGGAGATTGCTCGAAGGTGCAACGCAGGAGGTAATACCCATTCAGGTGCTTGTGCCAACAGCCTGGCTTGCGTCTGGCTTCCCCATCCTCGATGGTCTCTGCTGGTTGGGTTTTGGAGACCCTGGAGCACAGGGCTGCAGGAAGATCCGTCCGTGTGCCTTGCTACCAAGGGAGGCAACAAAAGTGACCCAAAAAAGTGACCCAAAAAAGTGACCCTGTTAAGGCTGGCTTTTGTGGGGAAGTGGGAGTTAATGTTCCGGGCGGTGGCTGTTTTTTTGGATGGCTTTTAAGTAAGTGGTGGTGCCAATCCCGTGGCTAACTTTCTTCCCCTTGAATTGGTATGAATGAGTGACTTGGCACATCCAGCTGTGAGCAGGAGCGCCGTGCTGTCATGCGTGCAGCCGTCCTGCCAACTGCAGCTCAAATCGAGGTTCCTCGACCCTCCCTCTGTGGTGGGAGGTGTCGATCGCGGCACGCTGACTCTGTTCCAGTTTGGGCAGCTGTATTTTATTTCCCTGAATTTTTTTCTTGTAAACTCAAATCCCAGATTCTTCGTTTCTGTTCTAAATAGCTGCAAAGCCTTGACGCATCTCAGGCAGTGAGTCATGTAGTCTAAAACAGAATCTGTCTGCCTTCAGTGAGCTCTGTGGGGATGAGCCAGTCTCCCAGGAATTGCATTTCCCCTTCCCTTCCCTTCAGGTATCCACGAAGAATATCAGCTTCCATACTATGACCTCGTACCCTCTGATCCTTCGATTGAGGAGATGCGGAAGGTTGTATGTGACCAGAAATTAAGGCCTAACATCCCAAACTGGTGGCAAAGCTACGAGGTAAGATCTGCTTTCACCTTCACCTCCCCTTTTCGCCTCGATAAGGTGAGGAAAGAGCGAGTACCGCAGGCTGAGCTCTAGTTTTAGGAGGGGCAGAGGGCTGTGCCTGCCTCAGCTGGGCATCTGTAGTCTTGGGGTCGAGGAGGGGACTGATGTCTGCCCTTGTTTCTTGCCTAGGCACTACGGGTGATGGGTAAGATGATGCGAGAGTGCTGGTACGCCAACGGAGCGGCTCGCCTCACCGCCCTCCGCATTAAGAAAACCCTCTCACAGCTCAGTGTCCAGGAAGATGTGAAAATCTAGGCTCTGAGCCCCAGCATGAGGAAACTGCACAAAGCTGCCATGCTAGAGTAGACGTGTGATGGAGGCCTACCTCGTGTTTCTGCCCAATCTACTGCTACCAACCAGACAGCGGGACCTACAGGCTGCTAGGTGGGGTGACAGAGCCTCTTGAATTGCTCTCTTCCCTGCTTGGGTATGAAACAATCAGAAACCTTTTTATGATCACCTCCTAACAGCGTGAAGACTTGAGAGGGACTTTAACCTGAGGGATCTCAGCCATGATCGTAACTCTTGTTTCTTTAATGGAAATCCCTGTAAAGTTCAGTGCGCGTGACGCACCCGTTGGCAGTGTTTGAGGCCGGGGTGCTAGGTGCTGGGAGTGGGAAGGGAAAGGGAAGGTTTTCTTGCCATGCTCCGAGGGTTTTCCGAGGACTTGGCACATTCATGCAGAAAAAGCATTGCAAAAACAAATGGTGCTCCCTTCTGAGAGGCTGAGCCTGAACAGTTTATCAGCTTCGTGAAACCATTTCCCTCCTTTTTCTTAAGCTTGAAAAATTCTAAGTCAAAAAAAAAAACAAAAAAAAAAAAAACAAAAAAAAAAGAAAACAAGAAAACAAAAACCTGACTGGCTGTCAGTGTGCGCAATGGTGTATGCATGCGCAAGGTGCGCGTGTCCCCTGTGCCTGTTCATCTCCTTCCGTAGACGTGCAGTGTCTGCCCGTAGGGTGGCTCATCTCCGTTCGTGCTTTCTGTGCATGTGCAAATCTCGAGTGTCCTTTTTTTGAGCTGTGCGTGCTGGTGCTCTCCTTGTTCCGTAGTGAGCGTTGTCTGGCTTGGACAGGCTGCTTAGAACCAGATCCTTAGCTCTCCGATGGGTGCTGTGGCCTTGCCGCCCGTTCGCCGGCTGCAGGGACTTCCCATCAGGTTGCCTCACTGCCACCCCCTCCCTTTTTTTTTTTCTTTTTTTCTTTTTTTTTTTTTTTTTTAAGACAAAACAAACAAGGAACTGACTTCACTCCGGAGCCCGGGCTTTTTGCCTTGAGCCTCTGGGGGTTTGAATTCTTGGTAGCGTGGAAAGAAAGCCGGGGGAGAGAAAGCCACGGAGCTGAGTTGCATTTCAGAGACGGAGCAGGCACTGCGCCCGGCTGGAAGGAGATCAGGCCATGGGGAAACGCAGGAGAGACCGTTCCTGTAGGAACGCGATTCCTGAGTCCACCATCGAGGCACCCTTGGGGCATAGCACGAGGGGCCGGGTGTCCGGCGCTGCTCTGCGCCTCCCGAGAGGCGCTCGGCACTTGGCAGGAGCTGACGGTGGGGTGTGGGGTTTGGAAATCAACGTCCAGCTTTTTAATATACATATATAAATATCTCATAATCTGGAAGTGGCTGTGTATAACTTGTGGGGTGGGGGGGAACTGCATGACTTTTTTTTTTTTTTTTTTTTTTTGATTAAATGCCGAATCAGGGTGAGGTAGAGTTGGTTCGACTGTTGTCCGCAGCTGGGCTGAGCGAAACCAGAAGCAGCTCGAGGACTGAGCCTGTCGTGCTGACTGCAGCACCGCAGGCCAGCTGGGAAGTCTCGGTTGTTGGTTAGGTCAGTATCTATGGTATATAACTCTGAAGCCATAACTTTTAACTGGAGTGGTTTTTGATTATTTTTTTTTTTTAATTATTATTTTCTGGGAGGGCCTGGATTTTAACTTTTTTTAATGTTGTTAATTCTTTATAAGAGAAGACAAAAAAAAAAAAAAAAACAATCTATGATTATTACCTCTTGACCTGTTTGTTTGTAAAGAAATCACTGCAAAAAAAAAGAAAAAAAAAAGAAAAAAAAAAAAAAAGAAAACCAAATGCACACAGCTCGATTTACACTGGAACTGTTTCTACTCAAACCTTGCGCCTGTTCTGTAAGGTGAGGTTTCATCTCTGCTCCGGCCACCGGGGTTTATTTTTTTTTTAAAAACACTCTGTTCTTGCTGTCTGTGTATGTCTGTGTGTCTGTCTTTCCCCAGACCCCCGATCTTGTCTGTGACTTTATCCGTGTAAAGTGAGGAGTGTTTTTTTTTTTTTTTTGCATCGTGTTCGGAGCCATTTTGCATCCTCCCGTGGATTTTTCGCTGTCGGGCAGCACGAGGCTGCCTCGGGAGGGCCTGGTTCGTGGAGCAGCGTGGAAGTGTGTGCGCTTTGTGAATGTACAGCTCCCCTTCCCCTCCCGATTTGTTCTGACTCCTTTCCCAGCCAGAGGTTACCTCGTGTCTCCGGTACCGTCCGTCCCTTCACCAAACCCTTCTGCATTTAGAAACCGCGGTGGTGGGCGCTTCACAGACAACCCTAAAACCTCCCCAGCTGCTGGAAGGGGACCCTGCCGATGGCCCCATCCCAGCGGGTTGGGGAGGAATTTTTAGGACCCGTGAATTAAACTGCCCTAGGAAAGCCCACCGCGCCGCTAGGTACGTCCGCCGCGCGCTCCGCCGCGAGCGCCGCGCGTTTTCCTTCCAGAGTACGAGTCTCCTGTCCCTGTTAACTGTGCAGGCTGCTTTTTGAGGACACTAAATCAGCTACGTGACTTGCACTGATTCCCTCAGCCGCCCCTCCAACTGTAGCCACACATGCATCTGCCTCAGCGCTAAACCAAACAGCAGACAGCGGAGCGGATCAGGTTAGAAGGGGTGAGGGCAGGACGGCAGGGCATCCCCTCCGAGGAGGATTAGAGAAGCCTTGTGGTTTTTTTTTTGTAGAGAAATGCCATCCGAAGACGCTCAAAACCGAGCAGGATCTGAGGTGGGAACTCTATGTAGCATTTATCCAGCACTTTTCATGCAAAACACGTGCCGGGGAGGTGCAGTGCTTACTTAGCTGACTGGTAGCAAACATAGGAATCGCTGCCCGGCTCTGAAATGTGCCCGGCTCAGGTGGCTGCAGCTGTTTTAAAAAATAAAAATGCAACACTACAGACAGTTCAGGACGAGAGGCTGACGCCGCAGCGGGTCGGGGACGAGGAGGGGAGACGTCAGATACTCGCGAAATCGCCTTGGGGAGGGGCAGAGGTACAGAGCTCGTGCTTCTTGTCTGTGGCGCAGGGTTAATCGGTGGTACGCTGGCTTCAGAACAGATCTCATGGTACTTAATCTGCCCCTTTTTATTTGTTTGGTTTTTGTATATTTTATTAGAAAACGGACTGTAAAATAGCCACTTAGACACTTTACCTCTTCAGTATGCAAATGTAAATACGATGTAATATAGGAAATCTTTTGTTTAATATAAAAACGAGGCTGTCGATTTCTGCTGTACATTATTAAAAGTTTGTTTTATTCACGTGAGGTGTTGGAGTCTCTCGCTGTTTGCTGCGGAGGGGTAGGAACTGGGCGGCCAGGACCCAGCTGGGTGCTGTGGGGCGAAGCTCCCGGTGCTATGGGGCAGGTGGAGGGGGCGTCTCGAACCCAGGACCCCTGTCCTCCAGCCCTGACCCCCAATTTTTCAGCTGTTTGCTGAAAGCCAGCAGCAACCCAGACATTTGTTCAGCCCTGGGAGGGACCAGACCAGAGCCACTCGGGGTCAGCTCTGTCCCTGGTGACCCTGGCGTGATGCTGGGGCCGCTGTCTGGCAGAGGAATTGTCCCCTGAGCCCGGGGTGATCCCATGGGGCTTGCTAAAACAATTCCCATGGAAGATGAGGGGACAGAGGGGGGGTCCCAGCCCAGGTCCAGTGACCGGGAGCAAGAGGAACCTCTTCGAGGCAGCCCCTGGGCCGGTGCCTCGATGCCCACATGGGCACACGGCTTCTGAGGAGGCTAAATTGCAGCCCAAACTGCTCCCCGTGAAAATCCTGTCTGCTTGGAGGGCGACTGGTGCTCCTCCTGGATTAATTCTCCCTAATTACAGCCTCCTGTTGATGAGCACGTGAGTGGATCAAGGGCAAAATCCTCCTGTGCCTGGGGTCCCTCGCGGCACCGAGGGGCAGCCCCCAGCTGGGCTCACCCAGCTTTGTTTGCAGCCCCGGGTCTGCTGCAAAAATAACCCTGGTCCAAAAAAAAAAACGAGGCACTGGGTGAGTCGAGTGAATGCTTTTTTTGTTTGTTTTTGTGGTTTTCGTTTTGTTTTTGTTTTAAAGCAAAATCCGCCTTTACCTCTCGTCTAGGAAATGAGACAGCAGAGAGCTGGGGTGGCTCGGGAGGGAGGTGGGGATGCAGATCCAGAGCAGAATTAGGCAAAATTTGTGCCTTTTCTGCCATTTGTACTTCTCTGGGCACACGAGTGCTGCTCTGCACATAAATCTGTGTCTTTTAAATACATTTTTCCTTCGTGACCTGCTTATGGGACCAGCTAAGGCTCAGAAGGGGGTGGTTTTCACTGGGCATCAAGCACGGGCTGGTGTTTTTCAGGCAGGTCCCTCTTGAATTTTTGAGGCAGGTAAATCTTGAAAACAGAGCTGTGAAGTTCCAGCTGCGGTGTTGGCTCAGTTTTGGGGCAATCCACGCTCCCCAGCTTTCACATTCTCAGGTTGGTTTTAAAGTGCTTGTTACTCTGTGTCCTGGGACCCAAATTTCGCCGTGGAGCCGAATTTCAGGGACCCAAATTTCCCTCCTTGTGTGTCAGTCCCCTCCACATCGCTACCAGCTTAACCCTAAGGCCCAGAAAACTGCTCTGTAGGATGACATTTTTTGTTCTGATACCTTCAAACGAGGCCGTTTCGGGAAATGTGAATAATTATTTTGGAGAAATAAAGGTTTATGCACCCAAGGTGCCAGGGAAGGGGAGAAGGGGGTGATACCCCTTGCTAGCACCAAACTCTTCTCCTCGAATGGTATTTTTGGGAGGTGCTGCCCTATTCCGTGTCCTCCCCCGGCGCTGTTTAGTGAAAATCAAAAAATGCTATTACGAAAAATGGGGATGGGGGGGAAGGGGGGAGCCCAGCTCAGCACCCAGGGGCTTCCCCAGCTTCTCTTCACCCCTCCTCGGCCTCCGTCCCCTCCCCACTGCTGCTGGGCCCCTGGCCCTGCTCTGGAGCCCCCTCCCCGGGGCTGGGAGGGGGCCGGGGGGACCCCAAAATCCCCCCCCGCTCAAGGGGGCCCCATTCTGGGCACCTCAGGACCTGGGGGCGGGGCCAGGACCGAGAAGGGCGGGGCCAAATTCCCGAGGGGGTGTGGTCAAGACCAGGAGGGGGCGTGGTCAAGACTAGGAGGGGCGTGGGTTTTAGCATTGGGGGCGTGTCCTCGCGGGAAGGGGGCGTGTCTTAGCGGGATGGGGGCGTGCTCTAAAGGGATTGTGGGCGTGTCTTTGTTGGGAGGGGGCGTGGCCTGGCTGGTTTGTGGCCGTGTCCTGGCGGGATTGTGGGCGTGTCCTGGTGAGAAGGGGGCGTGTCCTCACCGCTTTGGGGGCGTGTCTTCCCCCTGGTCACGCCCCCGCGGGCTGATATAGCGGCGCGCGGGGCGGAGCGGCCCGGCCATGACCCTGCGGCGCCTGCGGCGGCTCCGGCCGAAGGAGGAGGAGGAGGAGGAGCAGGATGCGGCCCCGGCCCCGGCCCCGGAGCGCCCCGGCCCCGCCGCCGTCTACCGGGCGCTGGCGGCCGCCGGTGGGACCCTGCCCCGCGTGCGCAAGGTAGGAGGTTTGGCCCCCCCCCGGGATGCCGAGGGGTCGTTTGCCGGTGTCCCCCCCCCCCCACCAGTACCACCAGTACCACCAGCACCTCCCGGTTCGTGCCCCGGAGCCGCGATCGGGACCGGGTTGGGGCTGGAGGGGGGCGCATCCCTGGCTCAGCATCCCCACCCCGGGGGGGGTCCCGTGCCGGTGCTGTCCCCGCACCCCCGTCCTTAAATCCGTGTCCTCCCTCATCCTGTCCCCGCGTCCTGCCCCGGTGTCCCCCCGACCCAACGCCCCCGTCCTGCCCCGGTGTCCCCCGGACCCAAGCGTCGCCTCCTGGCCCCGTTCCTCCCTGCTCCCACCCACGGCACCTTCCCCACGTCCCCATCCTGCCCCAGTATCCCCCCTCCAAGCCCTACGCCCTGCCCCAGTTCCTCCCCGCACCCTTCCCCGCTGGTTTTGGGGTCCGGGCACGGGTCCCCGCTCCCCACGTGCGCGCCCGCACCACCGGGACAGGGGCGTCCCCGCGGTCCCCGTGCCTTGGGAAAGCCCCTCGGTGGCAGCTCTGGGCCCCGTCACCGCCCTTGTGCTCCCCCCGGGCCCCACGGCGCTTCCTGAGCGTCGGAGGGAAGCGAGAGTGGAGCCGACATCCGGAGCAGAAGTGGCTCTCGCGGCCCTGCCGTCACGTGCCGTGGGCCCTGGCTCCTTCCCGCTGACCGAGGCCACCGCAGGAGACGTCCCCAAACGGGGCCAGGGCGTCCTGCGTCACCTCCCCGTGCTGAGGGTGACGTTTTGGGTGCCGACGTGATGGGCTGCGTCCTTCCCGATGGGGTCACGTACCCGACGCCGGTTGTTGGGCGCTGAGATTTCTGGGGTCGCGTTTGGGACAGCCACCCGCTCCCAGCCACGGGCTCGGTGACACCCATTAGGTGCAGGGCATGGGGACGTGGTGGCACCTGGGCACCCCCGGGACGAGCCGCATGCGTTGCTCACGATGTGACCGCCTGCACCGCTCCGGGGCATTTTGGGGGGAAAGCTCTGTCACCCCTACCCCGTGGCAAGGGTCCCGCTGGTCCCGCTGCCTGCCCACGCCTCCGTGCCCTCCACAAAGGGCCGATTGTCGGGGCCGAGAGGCGGCTCCGCATGAAAAGCCCGACGCCGAGATCCCAACAGGGCCCCTCTGTGCCCGCCCGCCCCCGCCCCGAGCGTGACTTGGGGTTCGGCACAGCCGACGTCAAAGCGTGGGGCGAGCGCAGAGCAGATGTGAGGGCGGCTTTGAGCACGGATAAAAGCCTCGTTATGCCCCAACGGCCAGGGCACAGGGGGATGGGGGGGGGCACAGGGCTCTTGGGTGCACGGGTGCTGGTCCGGTGCCGGCTTGGCACGGTGCTCGTCCCCATGGGGTGCCCCGTTTTGTCCCCGGGGGAGTTCCGGGGGAATGCCAGCGGGTCGGTGCGCCCTGCTGATGGCTCTGCTTCTGCCGCAGGATGCGGGGTTCAAGTGGACGGCCCCAAGCGAGTCCCCAGAGGAGCACAGGTAGGGGTCGGGGTGCGGGTGACAAGGCGGGGGGGCACGTGGAAGAGTGGGGCAGGGGTTGGAGCATCCCTGGGGTGCTGCCCCAGACACCCCACAGTGGGGTGGAGACAGAGGGGAGCCCAGGGTGGGTAAGGGATTAGCTGCCAGCGGGGGGCACAGCTCCCTATAGGGACCTGACACCCCCAGACCCCCCAAGGTCCCCCCCCGGGGGTCCCATCCACAACTCCCAGGCTTCCCCCAGGCTTTCATCCACCCAGCCCCGAGAAAAACCCAAACCCCGAGGCAGCGTTTAGTTAGAAAAGTGCCCAAACTCTCAGCGGGCCGGGCCGGGAGGGGGCCCTGCCTCGTCCCTCACCCCTTGTGTCCCCCCCCCAGGAGGGTGGTGACGCTGGAGAAGAAGGCGGAGGAGACCTTTGGCTTCGAGATCCAGGTGGGTGCCGCGCCGTGCCGTGCCGTGCCGCGCTCCCCACCCTTCCAGCCCGCACCTTGCTTTGCATGGAGGGTATTTTTAAATTGTCTCTGAGCCACGGTTTTTATTTTTAGCCGTGACGGAGCTGCCTGCTTACCGAAGCCTCCCCTGGTGTGGGGGTGGCGGGGGGGGGGGGACACGGACGGGCCCTTCCTGGCTGGGGGCGCAGGAATTTGGTGCAAGCCCCCCCCAAGAGCCAGGGCAGCAGCCCCAGGTGCTGCTTAAACATTGAAATCCCCCCCCCAGGCCCTGTGGCTGTTGTAGAGGGGAAACCCTGGGTGTTTTTTTAAAGGGGGGGGTGTTCCCCTAACGCCCCCCACCCCCCGTTTCAGACCTACGGGCTGCACCACCAGGACAGGAACAGCGTGGAGATGTTCACCTTCGTGTGCCAAGTGCACAGCGGGAGCCCAGCCGAGGCGGCGGGACTCAAAACTGGTGAGCGCAGCCCCCGGGGGGGGGAAAAAGAGGGGTCCCCGGGGGGGGGGGGACTGGCATCCCTGATCCCATCCACCCCCACCTCCAGGGGACACGATCACGGGGGTGAACGGGCTGAACGTGGAGGGCATCCGGCACCGGGAGATCGTGGAGATCATCAAGAGCTCGGGGAATGTGCTCAGGTGAGCCTTGGGGGGGGGGATCGGGGGTGCCAGGGGGGGGTCCCGAGGTGACCCCCAGCCCCGTGCTGACGGCTGCTGCCCCTCAGGCTCGACACGCTCTACGGGACGTCCATCCGGAGAGCTGAGCTGGAGGCACGGCTGCAGTACCTAAAGGTGAGGGGAAGGGCTGGGGGGGGGTCGGGGGATCGGGGGGGGTCGGTCTGGGACCCCTTCACGTAACCCTTAACCCCCCCACCCCCCCTTTTTTTTTTTGCCCCACAGCAAACGCTCTACGAGAAGTGGGGGGAGTACCGCTCGCTGATGGTGCAGGAGCAGCGCTTGGTGCGGGGTGAGTGGGGGGGTCCCAGTAAAGGGGGGGTCCCAGGAGAGTGGGGGGGGTCCCAGGAGAGGAGAGGGGGGGGCGCAAGCAGCAGGGCAGCTCCTCGGGGTGCCCCAAATCCCCCCCAAAACCCCTTCTGACCTCCCTCACCACTGCTATTTCCCCCCCCCCCCAGCAGGAGTGGTGGCCAAGGACCCCAGCATCTACGACACCCTCGAGTCCTTGCGCTGGTGCCTGCAGGGTGGGGGGGCCCCCCCGGGCTCCCCCCGCGCCAGCGCCGCCGGCAGCGACGATTCCTTGTACCAAACCTGCGTCTTCGCCGATTCCCTCGACAAGGACGGGGACGAGGGGGGCACCTCGAGCCCCGCGCCCCCTCCGCCCCGTTCCCGGCCAGCCCTGAGCCGCAGCTCCAGCCTAAAATGCAGCGGGGGCGCGGGGGCCGCGGGGCTGCTGTGGGCACGAGCCGGAGACCCCCGGCCCGGGGGGGGCGTGGGACCCCCCCACAAGGCTCGGCACAGCAGCTTCCGCCAGCGGTTGCTCAAATTCATCCCGGGACTGAACCGTGCGCTGGAGGAGGAGGAGAGCCACCTCTAGCTGGGGGTGCTGTTCCCTCCCATATCCCGCCCCCCCCCACCTGAGCCTAATTTATTTATTTATTGCAAGAAGCCCCCCCCCCCACCCCAAGGCGTGGGGGGTCACGGCACCGAGGGACGCAAGTGGGGACTGTTCCCAAGGTCCCGAGGTGGCTTCTGAAGCCACCGCTCATCTCAGGAACTGGTGGCCTCCGTGCTGGGGGGGGGGGGGCATTGTGCCTCCTACCCCCCTCCCCCAAAAAAAAAAAAAAAAAAAAAAAGGGTTTTGTACCGCGTGGCGCACTCGTTGCTCGCCAATACAGAGACTTTTTGACTTTTTTTGCACCCGCGTGTGGCTGTGACTCCGGCAGAGGTGGCTTTTGGGGACGGTGCCCCGTAAGGAGCCCCCCATGGCTGCGCCCCCCCCAGCATAAAAAAAGGGTTTTGGCCGTCGTGGTGACCGCTGTCACCCTCTGGCCTGCGTGGGGACACCCCAGTCCCACCCCCCCCCCCCGCCTGCCTGTGGCCCCGCTGGGTCCCGGCCAGGCCCCTTCCTGCTCCGCTTCCTCCGGCAGCCACGGGAAGCGGCTCCCACCCCTGTCCTTCCGTTCCTGGGGTGCCCGGGGGGGGGAACGGGACGGGCACCGGGGTCCCCCACATCATATCCCCGCCCTGTTGCACCCCAAGCCCTCGGGTGCTGTGCCCTGAGCCCCCCTGGGCTGTTCCAGCAGCACCCATGGGTGCCCTGGGACCTGCTGCCGGCGTGCCCTGGGTGCCCAGCACCAGCCCAAAGGGGCATCAAAAAAATGGGGTGGTTTTTTGGGGTGCAACTGTGGGATTCTTTGCATGGGGGGGGTCTTGACTGCCCTGTGTGCACCGAGAGCCTCCCAATGTGGTACAGGTGAATGGGGGGGGGGGGGTCCCACACCGTGCCTCAGTTTCCCCATTGCCTTGTACCCCTTAAAATTAGGTCTTGGGGGTCCCGAGGGTGCCCCCACACCGTGTCCCATTGCACCCACAGCTGGGGGGGGGCACGAGGGGGTGCAGCAGGGGCTCAGCACCCGGGCACAACCTCGCTGCCTGGGGGCTTTGGGGGATGAAAGGGATTTTGGGGGGGGGGGGGCTGCATGTGCGTGCCTGGTGCGTGCGTGTGCGCGCGCACGCCTGATGCCCGTGCACACACGTGTGTGTGCGTGTGCTGCACACCCCGTACCCGGGGGGGCGGGGTGTGCCTGGGCCCCCCCCGGCTCCCCACCGCTCTCCTGCCTTGTCCCAGTTCCAGGAGGACTCCGTGCGTGGACATTTATGGTGCTGCTCCCGGGGCCGCCCGCGCGCGCGTTGCCAGGGTCAGGGCACCCCGTCCCCGTCACGGGACCTTCCCCAGCAGCTGCCGCGCCACGCGGGGGCTTTTTTTAGCCCCAACCTGGAGCTCCACGTGCCCGGGTTGGGCACGAGCTGGTGGGCACGGGCTGGGCACCGGCCCCGTGGGCTGCAGGGTCACGCGTGGCACCCAGACGTGACGGGGTGCAGGGTGGGAACACCCCCGCTGCAGGCTCTCGTTACGGGCAAATCGAGGCCGGTGGCAGGGAGCCCGTGGGCAGCCTGAAAATCCCCCACCCCCTGCTCCTGCCCCAAGCGTGGCAGCCAGGCTGTGGGTGCAGCCGTGCAGGGTGACGGATGGCACCGGGTGACGGATGGCACTGGGTGACGGATGGCTCGGGGTGACTGATGGCACAAGGGTGTTGGATGGCACGGGGTGACGGATGGCACAGGGAGATGGATTGTATAGGGTGCCCGATGGCATGGGTTGGCTGATGGCATGGGGTGACAGATGGCACGGGGTGACGGATGGCACAGGGTGATGGCACGGGGTGGTGGCACAGGGAGACAGATTGCATAGGGTGCCCGATGGCACGGGGTGACAGATGGTTTGGGGTGACAGCACAGGGTGATGGCACAGGGGGATGGATTGCATGGGGTGCCCGATGGCACGGGGTGGCTGATGGCACATGGTGGCTGATGGCACGGGGCTCCCGATGACACGGGGTGGCCACCACATCCCCACGGCTTCCCTGTTGTCCCCCAGGGCCCCTCAGCAGTGCCTCGCCGTGCCGCCGGGATTACGGGATTACGGGATTACGGGGTGAGCGTGTCCTCCCCCGGCGTAGGGCAGCGGGTGCTGCAGGTACAGCTAATCCCAGTGCGGGGGCCGCCGGCCGAGCCTCCCGGGCCGGCTCCGTGGGCACCGAGGGGCTGCAGCAGCCGCGCTGCCCCGGGCCCCCCCCCGACGGCTCCGGTTCCCCGGGACCTGGCCGCGATCCCCGGCCCGGCCCCGGTTTTGCCCCGGTTCCAGCCCCGGGGTGCGGGGCCCCGGTGGGTTCCGCCAAGCTCCGGGGCCGACCCTGCCCGAGGGAATCCCCGCGGGGGCGGCCCCGGGGCTGCCGCCGGGATTCCGTGACGTCAGCGGCGGGCATGACGTCACGGGGCCCCAGCTCGGGGCGGGTGGCGAGCGGCGGCGGCGGCGCCGGGAGCCGGGACCGGCACCGGGACGGGGAGAGGTAACGGGGGGCGCGGAGGGGGCGGCGGCAGCGCCCGACCCCCGACCACGTTCCCCCCCCGTTGCCCCCGAGCCCCCCGGGAGCTCTGCGCCCCCCCCCCAGCACCCCCCTGCCGGTGTCCCCGGGCCCCTCCGGTCCTGGGTTTCGCCCCTCGCCGTTCCTTGAGAGGCCCGGGGGGCGGGCCCAGAGCCGGAGGTGGGGTCCCGACGGCGCCCCCCCAAGGGGGTCCCTTCGTGCTGGGGGGGGGGGCACGACCGGGGGGCACCGGTAGTGCCACCGGACAGGAGGCTGGCGTTGAGTGGAGGGGGTATTGAATTGGGGGGGGTGGGCACTATCGGGGGGAGCTCGTACTGGGCGGGGGGGGGAGGAGCACTACCGGGGGGGCTCGGACTCGGGGCGGGGGGGGCACTACCGGGCGGCACTGCAGCGGGCGGCATTGCCGAGGGCGCTACCGGGGGGGCGCATTGCCAGGGCTGGTGGGGGGCAGCAACCGGGGGGCACCGGGGGTCTCGCCCAGCCCCGCCCAGCCCCGGGCCCCCCCCCTCGTCCCCCCCCCCCGGTCCCGCGGGGGCTGAGCTCATCTCCCCGGCCCGAAGCGGTTCCCCCGGCCGGGCGGTGCTGGGCGGCCGCCAGCAGCCGCCGCTGTTTCCATCGGCCCGGCCAGGGTCTCCCCGCGGGCAGGGCGGCCCCGGGGGGGGGGGGGCACAGCCGGGAAGGGGGGGCCCCAGGGGGGGCTCCCGCAGAGCCCTCGGGGTGGCACCCCTCAGTGGTTCGGGGCACGGGGGCAGCCGCTAACCCTAAACCTAATCCTAACCCTAATCCTAACCCGACCTCGGCCCCGGTGGGAGTGGGACCCGCAGCCCCCCCGGTTGTAGGGTGCCCCCCCCCCCCTCCACACTCCGGTTTGTTCCGCCCCGGTTGTCCCGGGCCCCCCGCGGCCCCGCTCGGCCCGGGCCGGCCGCCAGCAGCTCGGCACCGAGGCGCCTCCGAGCCCGTTCCGGTTGCGCGGCTCTCGGCCACCTGCGAGCACCGGGACCCGCGCTAAAAATACGGGAACGATCGGAACCGGCACCGGTGCGTCCAGGAACGGGGATCGGAGGCGCTGAAAGCCCCGCTTCTGGCTTCCAGGGACGGGCGGAGGGAGATGACCGGACCGGGGATGCCCCGGTGGCACCGGGAGAGAGCTCGCTGTTGCCTCGCTGTCCCGGCCGGTAACCGGGTCCCGCACGGCCGGAGCTGCCCCGGGGTCCTCCCGGTGCCCGCGGTCCCGGGAGCTTCTCTGGGTGCTGGGGCTCTGGGGAGGACACCGGGGGTACCGGCACCGGGAGGGAACCAGGGGCGCTGGCACCGGGAGGGCACGGGAAAGTTGGCAGCGGGATGGCACCGAAAACACCGGCTCCGGTTCCCACCGGCACAGCGGATACCGACACCAGGAGGGCACTGGGGACACCGGCACCGGAGCTACCGACAACGGGAGGCACCGGGGCCGCTGCCACCGGGAGGGCACGGGGCGCACCGGCACCGGGGCTACCGCACCGGGACGGCACGGGGAATACCGGCACCGGGCACCCGGGCGGCGGTCCCGGGAGCCCCGGAGAGGGAAGGGGGGGGGGAGGAGGAGGGGAGGGAAGCGGGGGGCGCCCGCGCTATTTTTAGCCGGGGCCGCGCAGGGGTATTTTTAGCGCGGGCGCCGAGGTTGCGTCAATGGAACCCCGCGTGCGTCACGGCCGCGCCCCCGCCGGAACCGCCCCCCCGCTCCTTCTACGGTGCCGCCGTGCGTCACGGGCCCGCGCACCGCCCCGCGCGTCACCGAGCGCTTAAGAGAAAGTAGTGGCGGGGCCCGAGCCCGGCGGAGCAACCGGCAGCGGCGGCAGAACGGGACCGGAGCGCCGCGCCCCGGCACCCCGGGTACGGCTTGGGGAGGCACCGGGAGGGTGCCCCGGAGTAGGGGTGGAGGGACCGGGATGGAGAGTCCCCGGTGGAAACGGGGGAGAGGGAGGGGGCGGTGCGCGCTCTGCAAGGTGCGTGGGTTTGGGGTGCTCCGGGAGCACTGGGGGGGTCGGGATGGGGCGTCCCGATGGGGTGGGGGGCGAGGGGGGCGCCGGGTCGGGCGGTGCGCGCCCGGTAAGGTGCGCCGGGAGTGGGGTGCCGGGGTTGCCGGGGGTGTCGGGGGCACCGGAGCGCCCCGCTAGCACCGCCGGTAACGGGGTCAGGGCAGCGCCGAGCAAGGAGCGTGGAGAGCGGGCGGCCCGGTGGTGACACCGGGGGGAGTCGGGGAAAGGGACCGGGAGGCGTGAGGGATCCCCGGCACGGGCAGTCCCGGTGGCAGCGGGGAGAGCCGCGACGGAGGCTGCCCCGGCAGCACCGGGGGGCGCCGGGAGCCAGCGGTGCCGCGGCCAGACGGAGAGAGGGGTCCCGCCGGGACCGGGGCAGCCGGGCTCCGTGCACGGTGCGCGGGGTTGGGGAGCTCCGGTGGCACCGGGGCGCTCCGTGCGGCTCCGTGGGGGGAGCCGGGCAGCGGCGGGACCGCGTTTTTTGGGGCTGTCCCCGGCCGCACCGGGCCAGGGCACGGCTGCTCCCTGCGCCCAAAACCTCCGCCTGCAGCCGGGAGGGGGGGGAACGGGGGTGGCAAAGCCCCAGTCCCGGTGCTGCCTTCCCGGTGGCACGGTGCAGGCAGCACCGTGAGGGGCCTGGCAGCGGCTGCACCGTGGCAGAAGGCAGCAGGTGCCGGGGGGAGGTGGGCAGCGCTCCCCCCTGCGCCGCCAGCTGCTCTCGCCCGCCCGCAGCCCAGGGCTTGGTGCCAGGGGCTGCCACCAGCCTGCGTTGGCAGCGGGCTCCGGGCAGGGCTCTGGGCAGCTTCCCGCACTCCCCGACGAGGATCCTGCAATTAATGCCCGCCTCGAGCTGCGGGGGCTGCTGCAGAAATTTGGGCTCGTCCCTGGGGGATTTCGTGCTGGGGACCCCCAAACGCCACCGGCATTTGAATAGGCAAAAGGAGAGGAAGCAGCAACTGAGCCGAGCGCTGCCTGCTGCCGCTGGACAAAGCCCCTGCGGGGTTTGTAGGAACGGGCTGCAGGTTTGCATGGAGCAGCGGCCGGGCAGCAATTTGCAGCCGGGATTTGCATGGCACTGAGCTGCCGGCAGAGCCGCTGCAGCCCCCGCCGTGTCCCCGGCATCGTGCCCTGCTGCTGCGTGGCAGGAGGCAGCCGGCGTTCCCCAGCCCCTCGGAAAAATCTGCACCGTGGGAGCTCTTTGCGCTTCCCCGTGCTGGCCTGGTCCCGCTGATGGAAAGGTGCCACGAGGGGGGGGGTGAAGGGAGAGGGGGGGTGCGCATGTCTGCCCGGTAAATCCCAGTGTGGCTCGGTCCCAGGAGGCCGAAGGCTCTATTTTGGGAGCACGGGACAGCCAGCCCCCAGGGGGAGGTGGCACTCGGCGGGGGGACACTTTGTGTCTGTGTGGCACGCCAGCCACGATCCCCCTCAGCCCCGACAGATGGGGACAAACCCCACGGCGGCACAGGGACACCGGGAGCAGCCTGGGGCCGGTGGCACCGAGGGGGTAGCGGGGCTGGGCCCACGCAGGGTATTTTTACCCGGCTCCCCGGGTGGGTGTCAGCTTTCTGGAGGGCGCAGCGCGAGAGCTGCAGGAACTTGGCTGAGGGGTGGCCCGTGGGGCAAACTGGCACCGCGCTGTGCCGGGGGCTCCGGCCCGCGGCCTCGGTGCCAGGCGCGGGGTGACCTTTAAAGGTCTGCGAGATGAATTACATTATCGTCTTGCCATGAGGGTCACCACTGTCTTGGCTTTCAGCTGGACCTGAGACTCCTGTTACGCGTCTCCGCGGCCGCGGGGCTGGATCCGGCCACCTGTGCCTCCTGTGCTGGGGGCTCCTTGCCCCCATGCAGCGGCTCCGGCTGCAGCCTGCCCTGGGCTGCTTTTGCTGTTCCACCGAGCTCCAAAAAGGCTCCTTGGGGAGCCGAGCGCCCCGGTTTAGCCTCGTCTCAGGGCCAGCTTCAGCCCCCCGCCCCCCCCGGCCCAAAGACCGGCTTCCCTCAGCCAGACCGGAGCTCGGGAATCCGCCGGCCGCATTCCTCCCTCCTTCCCTTTCGTCGGCTTTGCTAACCCAGCGTTTTGGGGAATGTCCTTTGCTCCCATTGGCTGCGCCGTGACCTTTCTTGGGGACAACAGCGGCTGCCACAGGGCCCTGGGCTTGCGAGGGGGATGCCTTGGCACGCGCCGAGCCCCGCGCCGTGGCTCTCGCCCCTCTCCATCCCTCGGCGCAGGCTCCGTGGGGCAGGCGGGGTGGGCGCAGGAGCAGCAGGGTCCCCGCTGACACCCCACTCTCCCCGCAGAGATGCCCTGCATCCAGGCGCAGTATGGCACGGCCGGCGCTGGCCCCTGCGAGCGCTGCCCCAGCGAGCTGCTGAGCCCCGACGGCGGCCGCTTCCCCATGGAGGTGGCCGGTGCCGACCTGGCGGCCGCTCCCGCCCTGCCCAGCTTCAGCACCTTCATGGAGAGCTACGCCGGGGAGTTCGACGCCTTCCTCTACCAGCTGCCGGCCAGCAGCCAGCCCGCCGCCTTCAAGCTGGAGGACTTCCAGGTGTACGGCTGCTACCCCGGCGCCTTCGGGCAGCCCGAGGAGACCCTCTCCTCCAGCGGGTCGGACTGTTACGGCAGCCCCTGTTCCGTCCCCTCGCCGGCCACGCCGGGCTTCCAGGTGCCCCAGATGCCAGGCTGGGAGGGCTCCTTCGGGGCGTATTCGCCGCCGCCGAGCTACGAGGGAGGGCGGCCTTGGGCTGAGCCAGCAAAGGGGGGCGCGGCGCAGCCCCCCTTCTTCGCCTTCGGGCCCCCGGCCCCCAGCCCCGGTGGCTCCCCCGGGCCCCTGAAGGACCCGCGCCTGCTGGACACGGACGCCTTCGCGCTGCCCCAGGGCTCCCCGGGGGCTTTCTCCGGGTTGCCTCTGGCCCCCGCCTCGCCGCTGCTGGAGGGGCCCACGCTGGCCCCCGCCAAGACGCGCAGCCCCGGGGCGGGCGAGGGACGCTGCGCCGTCTGCGGGGACAACGCCTCCTGCCAGCACTACGGCGTGCGCACCTGCGAGGGCTGCAAGGGTTTCTTCAAGGTAAGAAATGCCACGAGGGAGAATTCCTGCCTTGCCTCCCCAGCCATGGGTCACCCCGAGAGGGACGGGGGCAGGGGGAGCGGCCCTAGCCCCGGTGTCCCCAGCCCCAACGTCCCGGTGGCACAGCGGGGGCCCCCCCTAAGCAGCTTTGGAGCCGGATGCGGGGCCGGAGCGGGCGGCGGAGGACAGAAGGGCTTTTGTTCGGTGGCTCCGCGCCCCGGGGCTGAGCTCGCTCGCTCCTTCCCCGCCCGCAGCGCACGGTGCAGAAGAACGCCAAGTACATCTGCCTGGCCAACAAGGACTGCCCCGTGGACAAGAGGCGGAGGAACCGCTGCCAGTTCTGCCGCTTCCAGAAGTGCCTGGCCGTGGGCATGGTCAAAGAAGGTACCAGGGTTGATTTGGGGGGTTGGGCACAGCTTGGGGGCACCCCCGGTGCCCGGCTGAGGACGCCCACGCTCATTGCACGTCCTGCTGCCCGCAGTGGTCCGGACCGACAGCCTGAAGGGTCGCCGTGGCCGCCTGCCCTCCAAGCCCAAGCAGCCTCCGGACGCGTCCCCCGTCAGCCTCATCACCTCCCTGGTGCGGGCACACATCGACTCCGTCCCCAGCGCCACCAAGCTCGACTACTCCAAGGTAGGGCCGGTGCCACCCCGGTGCCACCCCCGTGCCACCTCGGGCTCTCCCCGGGGCTCTGATCCTCACCACCCCGTCCCCATCCCGTCCCGGCAGTTCCAGGAGGCGGCGCCGTGCCAGTTCGAGAAGGAGGACTCGGTGGACGTGCAGCAGTTCTACGACCTCCTCACCGGCTCCATGGACGTCATCCGCAAGTGGGCTGAGAAGATCCAGGGCTTCGCCGAGCTGCCCAAGGAGGACCAGGACCTGCTGCTGGAGTCGGCTTTCCTGGAGCTCTTCATCCTGCGCCTGGCGTACCGGTGAGCCGCGGCACGGTGCGGGGTGGCGGGGACGTTTGGGGCCGTGCCAGGGAGGGGGGGTGACAATCAGGCTGTGCCCGCAGCTCCAGGCCGGAGGAAGGCAAACTCATCTTCTGCAACGGCGTGGTGCTGCACCGGCTGCAGTGCGTGCGGGGCTTCGGCGAGTGGATCGACGCCATCCTCGAGTTCTCCCAGAGCCTGCACCGCATGAGCGTGGACGTGCCCTCCTTCTCCTGCCTCGCCGCCCTCGTCATCATCACAGGTGAGGTGGGGACGGGATGGGATCCCCCTGTCCCTCCAGCACCGGGTGTCCCCTCCCCTGGCCCCGCGGTCCTCACACCTCGTCCCCGCGCAGATCGCCACGGGCTGAAGGAGCCGAAACGGGTGGAGGAGCTGCAGAACCGCATCGTGGGCTGCCTCAAGGACCACGTGGCGGCGGGCGAACCGGGTCGCCCCGGCTGCCTCTCCAAGCTGCTGGGCAAACTGCCCGAGCTGCGCACCCTCTGCACCCAGGGGCTGCAGCGCATCTTCTACCTGAAGCTGGAGGACCTGGTGCCGCCGCCGCCCATCGTCGACAAGATCTTCATGGACACGCTGCCCTTCTGAGCGCCCTCACCCCGGGGATTGCCCGGGTCCCCCCCCCCCCGAGGATGTCCAGGTCCCCCCGAGGATGTCCAGGTCCCCCTGGGGATGTCCAGGTCCCCCCTTGGGGACACCCGGGTCCCCCCCTTGTGCCTTCACGGCGCCGGCAGCGTGAGGCCAGCCGGCGCGGTGCTCCCTCCTCCCTGTACAAACGCCCGCGTTGTAAATACCGAGAGGCCGGATCCTGTACAGAGCAGGGGGTGCAGGGAGGGGGGGGGCTTGCACCGGACCCCCCCCAGCCTCCGCCTGCTCCCCCCTTTTTTTTTTTTTTCTCGTTTCTTTTGGCCTTTTTCTGTATATAAACTTGTACGTACAATCTCAGCACCACCACCCCACATTTATATTTGTGTACCCCCCCCCCCTGCCCCCAGGGCTCTTTCACCCTCTCTCCCCAACCCCCCCCCCCAGGTAATATATTCTATATTTAATATATTGAAATTTGGACGAGTGCTGCCCGCTTGCCCCCCTCTCTGAGCCGGGACGGGGTGCGGGCGGTGGTGGCTCCGGTGTCGGTGACGGGGACAGCCGGGGCACCGCGGCCACACGTTGCCCACGCCGCGGCCCCGCTGCCCTTGAACCCTCGCTCACCCCCGTGGCGGCGGCTGCAGCGGCCCCGCACCTGTCGCCCGCCTGATTTATCCTCCCCAAAATAACCCGGGAAGCGTGACCGCCACCCCCCCAGCCCGCCGGGGTGCAGGGACGAGGCTCCGGGGACGGTGCCAGGAGGGGACGGTCAAGGGGCAGGGCACCAAAGGGGGGGGCTCGCTCCCAGCCTGGGTCTTGCAGCCATGCATGGGGGGGGTTATGGAGGGAGGAGGGTGTTTGGGGTTAGGGATGGGGGGTGTCCTGGTGTGTGGGGATAATGGGGACAGGATGGGGGGGTGTCCTGGTGCATGGGGACAGGATAGGGGGTGTCCCGGTGCACGGGGACAGTAGGGACAGGGATGGGGTGGGTGCCCCAGTGCATGGGGACAGGGATAGGGGGGGTGTCCCATTGCAGGGGGACAGGAATGGGGAGGGGGGAGTCCTGGTGCACGGGGACAGTGGGGTCAGGATGGGGTGGGTGTCCCATTGCGTGGGGACAGGGGTGCATGGGGACAGTGGGGACAGGATAGGGGGGTGTCCCGTGCATGGGGACAGGAATATGGGGGGAGTCCTGGTGCATGGGGACAGCGGGGGGGTGGGACACACACCAGGTTGGCACTGTCCCCTTCCTCCTGCCGGGGACAGCCCGCCCCCGCAGCAGCGTTCCTGGGGCCACCAAGGGCCAGCGCAGAACAAGGGGCGCATTGAGGCGGCGGGGCCGGGGGGGCCGCGGCGGTGCACAACAAGGCGCCCTCTGTCCCCCCACGCCCACAGCACCCACCCCGCACACAATGGGCAGCGCTGAGCCCAGCGGTGGGGCCGCGGGCGGGGTGGGGGGGGTGGCTGGGGGGGAGACGGGAAAGCTGCAGGCAACGGGAACGGGGGGCCAGGGTGGGCACGGCGAGGGCTGCCGGCACCGTATGGCACGGCATGGCTCTGGGGCTCCAGCTTTTCCTTGGGACAGAATTGCCGTGTTGTAGGGCAGGGATGACGGTGCCATGGGGCTGGGATGACCGTGCTGTGGGGCAGAAATGACCACGCTGTGGGGCTGGGATGACCGTGTTCTGGGGCAGGAACGGCCGTGCCGTGCCATGGAGCTGGCAGCGAGGCCGTTGCCCACCTCGTTGCGTTCCCCATCTCCCTCGTAGGAGCTGCTGCGGGAGGGTTGGGGACACCGGTGCCAACGGGGCTGGGTAAAAATAACCCCGGGGCTGGCTCGGGCTGCACGGTGCATACACGCGTGTCCTGGCGTGTGCCCAGCCCCACGTGGCAAAGACACGCGTGTGGGGACGTGCGCCCAGGGCCGGGCCATGGCCACGCGGCTCCCTGCTGTGTCCCCCGGGGGTGTGGGCGTCCTGCTGGTGGGACAGGGCAGGGGGCACAGTGTGGTGGCAGGCCAGCACCCCGCATCCCCACGCACCTGTCTGCCATGTCCCTGTACCCCGTGTCCCCATGTCCTTCGGGTCCATTTGTCCCCGTGTCCCCCTGTCCCTCGGGTCCATTTGTCCCCATATCCCCCTGTCCTTCACACCCATCCATCCCCATGTCCCCCGTCCTTTGGATCCATCTGTCCCTTGTCCCCATGTCCCCCTATCCATCCGTCCCCATGTCTCCACGTCCCCCCGTCCCCATCACCTGTGTCCAGCTGTCCCCATATCCTTGTGTCCCCATGTCCCCATGTCCGCATATCCCCCATCCCCATCCACATGCCCAGTGTCCCCCTCCACACCCCACCCCCTTTGTCTCCTCGCACCCCATTCTCGTGTCCCTGCACCCAGGGGTGCGACACCTCAGGGTCACCTCGGGTCACCAGGGGTCACCTCAGGTCACCGGGGGTCACCGGCGCGGTGCGGTCCTCCCGCGGAGCCTCCCCACCAGGGGGCGCTGTGGGCTGGGCAGCGCCCCTAGGAAGACGCGAGCCGCTCTGCGCTGCGGGAGGCCAACTCTATGGTACCCTGCCTCGGAACGAACCAAATGGGCTTCGGGGGGGGGAGGCGGCGGCAATCCCCGCCTGGGGGCTGTGCTCGTGCTGTGCCCCGCGGCCGGGAACGGCTGAGGAAGAGGCAGAAATACCCGAAATAAAGCCTCGGGGTCGGTAAAGGCGGCTTGAGTGAGAAAAGAGCCGAGCATCGGGAGGTGACGTCCTGGGTCTCCCCTAAAAGAGGATGGGCTGGCCCGCTCCGCCCCCCGCCCCCCCCCCCGCCCCGTCAGGTGCTCGGGGAACGGGGCCGGGGACCGGGGCCGGGAACCGGGGCCCAGCGGGGAGCGGGGCCGGGAACCGGGACCGGGAATCGGGGTCGAGAACCGAGGCCAGGGGGTGAGTACGGGCCGGGAACCGGAGTCGATACCGGGAACCGGGATCGGGGTCAGGGCCGGGAACGGGAACCGGAGTCGGGGCTGGGAACCGGGGACCAGGAACCGGAGTCGGGGACCGGGAATCGGAGCAGGGACCGGGACCGGGGATCGGGGTCAGGGCTGGGGTCCGGGGACCGGGCCTGGGAACCGGCGTCAGGAACCGGAGCAGGGACTAGGACCGGGGTGGGGGATTGGGGTCGGGGCCGGGGACCGGGGCCGGGGTCGGGAACCAGGGTTGGGGACCGGGAACCGGAGCAGGGCCCAGGACCGGGGATCGGGGTCAGGGATCGGGGTCCGGGGACTGGGCCTGGAAACTGAGGTTGGGGACTGAGAACGGGGAACCAGGGTCGGGGACCGGAGCAGGTACCGGGAACCGGGGGTGAGGGATTGGGGTCGGGGATCGGGAACCGGGAGCTGGGTCGGGAACGGGAACCGGGACCAGGACCGGCGTTGGGAACCAGGGACAGGGAACCGGGGTCGGGGTGGGGGATCAGGGATCAGGAACCGGGAGCTGAGTTGGGAACCGGGACCAGGACCAGGGACTGGGGTCAGGAACTGGGGACAGGGAACTGGGGTTGGGGTCAGGAACCGGAGTCAGAAACCGCAGTCAGGGACCGGGAACCGGAGCAGGGACCAGGACCAGGGTGGGGGATCGGGGTCAGGAACAGGAACCGGGACCAGGACCAGGGACCGAGCTCAGAAACCGGGAACAGGGAACCGGGGGTCAGGAGTAAAGCCTTGAGGGCGAGACCGGGGCCCTCCGGGGGTACAAGGGGGCTACGGGAGGGGATCTGAGACCCCCAACCCCATAACGACCCCGTTCCCGGCAGCAGCGGCCGCCCCCCAGCCATGAACTGCCGGGCCGAGGTGCTGGAGGTGTCGGTGGAGGGCCGGCAGGTGGAGGAGGCGGCGCTGGCCGTGCTGCACACCGTGCTGCTGCACCGCAGCACCGGCAAGTTCCACTACAAGAAGGAGGGCACCTACTCCATCGGCACCGTCGGCACCCAGGACGTCGACTGCGACTTCATCGACTTCGCCTACGTCCGCGTCTCCTCCGAGGAGCTCGACCGAGCCCTCCGCAAGGCCGTCGGGGAGTTCAAGGCAAGGAAACCGGCGGGGATGAGGTAGAAGGGGTGAAAAAAGGGGGTGAAAAAAAACCCTCCCGGCTCCTGCTGTGGGGTCAGAAGCAAAAGGAAGGTCAAGGTTGGCTCCATCCCTCTCCTGGGCAGCTCAGCTGTAGGTGGGGGGAGATTTATTAATGGATAATTAATGAATAAATGCCCTGGCTGTAGGTGGGACTGAGATTTATTAATGCTGAGCCCCGGCTGCGGGTAGGGGGGGAGCACTTGGAGCCTCCTGGCACCCATGGGTGCTGTGGTTTTGCCCTGCTGGGGAGCTGGGCACCCCCACCACCCCTCTCCCCCTGTTTAGAAGAGGAGGGGGAGAAGGAAAAAACGACTCACGGGTTGAGATGAGGATGATTTATTTAAGGGGGAAAAATAATAATTATTAAGGAAAGAGGGTTATTAATTAAAGAATTTAACTACTCTCTCGCTCCCCCTCCTTAGAAGAGGAGGGGAAGGAGGAAAGGGAAGGAAAGGAAAGGACGACTCGCGGGTTGAGATAAGGCTGATTTAAATAAAGGGGGAAAAATAAATAAATAAAGGGTGCCCACACCCAGCGCAACCCCGCTGGGACTTGGGGGGGGGCAGACGGGATTTTTGTGTGTGTGTGTGTCCCTTTCTAAGGAGGGTGCTGTGCCTCCAGGACGCGCTGCGCAGCTCGGGCAGCGACGGGATGGGGCAGATCTCGCTGGAGTTCTACCAGAAGAAGAAATCCCGCTGGCCCTTTTCGGACGAGTGCATCCCCTGGGAGCTGTGGACCATCAAGGTGAACGTGGTGAACCTGGCCAACGAGCAGGAGCGGCAGATCTGCCGCGAGAAGGTGGGCGAGAAGCTGTGCGAGAAGATCATCAACATCGTGGAGGTGATGAACCGCCACGAGTACCTGCCCAAAATGCCCACCCAGTCCGAGGTGGACAACGTCTTCGACACCAGCCTGAAGGACGTGCAGCCCTACCTCTACAAGATCTCCTACCAGATCACGGACTCCCTGGGCACCTCGGTCACCACCACCATGCGGCGGCTCATCAAAGACACGCTGGCTCTGTAGGGCCAGCTTTTGGGGCAGCTTTTTCCCCCTCCCCACGCACGCACGCACACCCAGGAGCGCAGCCTCAGGCTCTGGGGGAAGGCGTCTCCCTCCTCTTGAAAAGCTTCCGCGAGGAGCTGGGCTCGGCCCAGCCTTTAATTGGGGGTTGCTGCTGGTTTTGGGGTGAGTGTTTTGTGGGGTGCTGGCCACCAAAGCTGGCCCGGCTCGGAGAACCAGCCGGGTGGCTGCTGCTCGGCGCGGCGCCGCCTGGGTGCTGGGATCCTGCTCTGACTCCTGCCTTCCTCCGGGGGTGGAAAAATAAAATGTTTTCCCTTCCTGGGGAGTCCCGTCGTGTTTTGGGGTCACCATCCGCAGGGTGGGGAGGGAACGGGTGCTGAGGAGGAGCTGGGAGACCCCCAGTGTGTGCCCCCGTGGTGAGGGGGGGTCCTAAAATGGGGCGGCCTCGCTGTGGGGTTGGGGGCTGAGCCCCCCCACAGGTCTCCCAGGGATCCCCCAGTGCCCTCCAGTTCCCCCAGAAAGCCTCCCAGTGCCCCCCAGTTCCCTCGAGGCTCCCCCCCGGGATGCCCTAAACCCCTCTTACACCCTAAAACCAAACCGAGACCTCTTCCAGCAGCGAGGCCGGGCTGCTCCCCGTTTTGTGGCCCCCCCAGCCTCACGGGGGGGGGGACAAACCCACGTCCCCCCACCCCACAGAAGGGTCCTTGTGGGTTTTTACCTACCGGGCACTGCTCGGGGAGCTGGTGCAGGCGGCTCGGCCGGGCCCTGACATCATTTAAACCCTCCCCGGCTGCCGCCACCGCCCCGCGAGGAAGAGGAGGAGGAGGAGGAAGAAGAGGGAGGAAGAGGAGGAGGAGGAGGAGGAAGAGGAGATGAACGCCACGAGGGCTCAACCCAGCAGCCGGGGGGCCGAGGGGGCCCAAATCGCCGTCGCCCTCGTCCTCTGCCTCGCCGTCGCCTTCGGGGTCTTTTTTTTGGGCCGCCACCTCCTGCTGCAGGCCGAGAGCTTGGCGGCCCCCCCGGCCCGCGAGCGGCGCCCGTCCCGCGAGGCCGAAGGCACCGCGGGGGGGGTATAGAGAGTGGGACCCCCCCCCCCCCCCCAAAAAAACCGATGGATGGATGGACGGACGGACAGCACCAGGGGCTGCGGCTTTGGGGTTTGTAGGGATTAAAAGGCAATGGGGGGGGGGGATTTGGGTGTGGGGGGGGTTGGGAGGAAATGGGGGGGGTCCTGGGTGTGTCTGGGGCCAGCCGCGGGTGGGGTTGGTAATCCCAGCAAGAGGATTAAGGGAAAATTGGGGTTTTTTTATTATTTTGCCCTGTTTTAGGGATAAGCTCTGGGTGGATGAGACTTTATATGAACGCACCCCCCCCCCCCAAAATGAGGACACGGGACCCCCGCAGCAGGGAAATGGGGGGGTTTGGGGGGGGGGGCACATACCCAGGACCCCCCCAACCCTAAAAAAAAATTAAGACACCGTCAGCGTAAAAGACTCCTGGGTATATTTCACATGTACAAAAAGTCACGGGGAGGGGGATGGGGATGGGGGGGGGGGGCAACAGGGCGGGGGGGGGGGCATCATCCTGCCCCCCCCTCCACCCCCCCCCCCCCAGCCTGGCTTTGGTCCCTTTTTGTGTTTTTTTTTTTTTTGGTGTTTTTTTAATTTTTGGCAATTAGTGTTCATCAGTGGTCAAAGTGACGAGCGTGGGGGGGGAAAATCATCCCCTGTCCCCCCCCCACCGTGGTCCCGGTGGCTCCAGGGAGATGAGAGCCTGGGGATGGGGACCCCCCAACCCCACAGCCCCCCCCCATGTCCCCTTTCCACCACCCCCCCCCCAGCACCAGGAGCAGGATTTGGCCCCTGCTTGGCTTTGGGGGGGGGGGGTTGGAGCCCCCAGATTTTTTTTTTTTGGGGGGGGGGGGGACATAAGGAGGGGGGATGCTGCCCTCGAGGATGAGGACGGTGGCACCGGGGTGTCCCCCCCCCCCAAACCCCAAGGGGTTCCAGGGGATGGAGGCGTCCGGCGGGACCTGGGGGGGGGCAGAAGGAGGTGATTTTGGGGGGGTGATGGGGGCAATAGGGTCGCTGTGCCCCCCCCCAAATAGTGCCAGGGCCTTACCCTGGTGTGTTACAGGTGGATCCGGCGCCTCCGGGCTGGGGGGGGGAGAGAAAACAGCATCAGGGGCAGCCCCGGTGGGGGGGGGGGCAGCCCCAGGGTCCTGGGGGGGGGACACCCCAAAGCACCCCCGGGGCGTGGGGCTGCCCCATGGGCAAGTGCCAGGACCCAGCGCTGCAGTGGGACCCCCCCCAGGGATCCAGTACGGCACAGGGATCCCCCCCCCCCATGCTGGGAGCCCAGCCTTGAACTGGGATCCAGTGTTGTACTGGGATCTGCTGCTGGGATCCCGTACTGCACTGGGATCTGCTACTGGGAGCTGGCATCCTGCTGGGATCCCTCCTGCCCTGGGATCTACTGCTGGGATCCCATACTGCGCTGGGATCCACTGCTGGGATCCTGCACCACTCTGGGATCCACTGCTGGGACCTGGCATTGTGCTGGGATCCCATACTGGTCTGGGATCCCATACTACACTAGGATCCACTGCTGGGATCCTGTACTGCCTTGGGATCTGCTACTGGGACCCGGCATGGTGCTGGGATCCCATACTGCCATGGGATCCACTGCTTGGACCCGGGAGCATGCCGGGATCCCCTGCTGCACCCCAGTCCTGCAGCAGCTCCTCTGCAAGCAGGGATCCTGTGCTGGGATCTGGCATCACACCCCGATCCTATAACCAGGTTTCCACACTGGGATCCGGCACTGCTCCGGGATCCTGTGCCAGGCCCTGCTGCCAGTGCCCAGCTTTGCACTGGGGACCCCGTGCCGGGATCTGGTGTCCCACGGGGACCCTGTGCTGGGATCTGGTGTTTGACCAGGACCCTGTGCTGGGATCCAGCTTTGCACCGGGACATGGTGCTGGGATCCGGTGTTCTACTGGGATCCTGTGCCAGGATCTAGTGTCCCATGGGGACCCTGTGCCGGGATCCAGTGTCCCACTGGGATCCTGTGCCAGGATTTGGAGTCCCACAGGGACCCTGTGCCGGGATCCAGCTTCACACCAGGACACAGTGCTGGGATCCAGTGTTCTACTGGGATCCAGTGTCCCACAGGGATCCAGTGCCGGGATCTGGTGCCGTGCCCTGCACCAGACCCCAGCGTTGCGCCCAGCCCCGCTCCGACGGAGAGCCCCGGGGTGACCACGTGCAGGGAGGGCTTGGGGAAGGGGGCATGCAGGGCTCTGGGGGGGGGGGGGGCATGCAGGGCTCTGGGGGGGTCATGCAGGGCTTTTTTTTTTCTTTTTTTGGGGTGGGGGCCGGGCATGCACGGCCGTACCTGGGGGCTAACAGCTGGACTCGTCGTGGTGGGACGGGTCGCAGAAGAAGCGCGAGCCCCGCTTGGCGGTGCGGGCGGTGAAGGGGACGCTCTTCAGAGCTGTATTTTGGGGAAGGGGGGGGGGGGCGCACGGGGCCGGGGGCACAGAGATGACATCAGCCCCTCTCGTGGGAACGCCAGAGGGGTTTTTTTGGGGGGAGGGGGTTGGTGGGGGTCGTACCGGTGATGATGTCCTCGATGGTGCCGTCCTTGCCCTCGTAGACGGGGCGGTGATCCTTGGCCTGGCGCCGCCGCAGCTCCGCGATCAGCTCCTGCTGCTGCCACTTGTTGCGCTGCGAGAGGGCCCCCCCCCAACATCAGAGACCCCCCAAACACGTCAGAGACCCCCCCATCAAGCCCTTGGCCCCCACTCACCTTCTCCTGCTTCTTCGCCTCCTGCGCCAGCATCTTCTCCCGCATCACCTCCTCCTGCTTCTTCCTCGTCTCATTCTCCTGCTCCGCGTCCTGCCGCAGCGAGGGGGTGGCACCAGGGGCCAGCCCTCCTCGAGAGACCCCCCCTCAACCCCCCCCGACCCTCATCCATACCTTGTAGGAGCGGATGAAGCGGACAAAGACGGGGAAGAACACGGACGGGGGGGTGGTCTTGGGGCTCTCGCCGAAATACCGCACCACCGTGTTGTAGGCGTCCTGGCACGGGGATGGGTGGTGAGGGAGGGGCTGCTGTGTGTGCACCCCCCCCCAGCTCTCCAGAGGTGTGCAACGGGCGTGCAAAGCCAATTGTGCACAAGGGGAGTGCAAAGCCAGGTGTGCACAATGGGTGTGCAAAACCAGGAGTACACGAGGAGTGTGCAAAGCCAGGTGTGCACAAAGAGCATGCAAAGCCAGGTGTGCACAAAGGGGTGTGCAAAGGCAGGTGTGCACAACAGGTGTGCAAAGCCAGACTTGCACGAGGGGTGTGCAAAGCCAGGTGTGCACAGCAGGCATGCAAAGCCAGACTTGCACAAGGAGCATGCAAAGCCAGGTGTGCATGAGGGGTGTGCAAAACCAGGTGTGCATGAGGGGCATGCAAAGCCAGACTTGCACGAGGGGCGTGCAAAGCCAGGTGTGCACAACAGGCATGCAAAAACAGGTGTGCACAATGGGCATGCAAAGCCAGGTGCGCATAAGGGTCGTGCAAAGCCAGGTGTGCATGAGGGTTGTGCAAAGTGGGCGTGCAAGGCAAGGTGTGTGCACAGCAAGGTGTCCACAGGGAGCACACCAAGCAAGGCACGTGCAAGGCGAGGCGTGCACAAGGGGCACACATGCGTGCAAAGCAGAGCGAGGCGTGCAGAGCACAGCACACACACGTGGGTGTGCAAAGCAAGGCGAGCACACCGAGGGCTGCGGGAGCGCATTTCGGAGCAGGGGACGCAAATCCAAGCACACCAGGGGCAGGCAAAGCGGCGCACACACGAGGCATGGCACACACGTGCTCGGGGGGGTTGTGCAGAGGGGCTGAGCGCCCCCACCTCGGCTGTCCGTGCGTCCTTCTGCAGCCGCTCCAGCTTGCCCTCGCTGGCGGCCAGGAAGGCTCGCAGGACGCCGTTCTCGTGCAGCCCACACTCGCGGCGCAGCAGCTCCATGCCCCGGCCCAGCTCCTTGACGTCCAGCAGCACGTTCTCCAGGGACACTGCGGGGACAGGGAGGGCTCAGGGTGGTCCCAAAGGGGGTGTGTGGTTTTTTTTTTTTTTGGGGAGGGACACACGATGAGCTGGGGGGGTACCTGCGGCTGCCTTCTCCACGAAGTGCAGCTCCTGCCAGAAGGTGGCCAGCTCAGGGTACTTCTCCCGCACCGTCAGCGCGATGAAGTGCAGCAGCGTCATCTTCCTGTCCGTGGATTTGGTGTCCAGGAGCTGCGGGGCCACACAAGGGGTTACGGGGTGTGAGACGGGACCCCCAAACACCCCCGGCATAGCCCCAGGGGAGGGGGCCCCTCACCAAGTCCAGGCTCTGCAGCTTGAAGCCGTAGACGGCGCCGCGCTTGCTGCTGTTCATGTAGTTGCCCAAAGCCAGGATGATCTGCAGGGGTGAAGCACAGAGGACGGGGGGGTCAGGGAGGAGCCCCCCCAGCCCCAAACGGGACTTTTGCATCCAGCTATGGCGAGGCTGAAGGGCGAGGACCCCCCCCCGTGCCCACCTCCAACATGTGCTTCAGCTTCTGGGAGGATTTAACGGAGGCCGATGCCGCGATGATGGCATTGAGCTGCTGCAGGGGGGGCGCAGGATAAGGGAGAAGGGGCTCAGCGGGGTGCGGGGCCGCGGTGGGACCCCTTGGGGCACCCTCCCCGGCTCATTACCGGCGTCAGCATCTGCAGGTTCTCGGCGAAGTTGCCCAGGAAGGCCATGATGGCCATGCGCTGGGGCAGCCTCTCCACCTTGCTGAACTGCAGCATGAAGCGGTCCTCGTCCGCCAGCTCCTCCAGCGGCTTGCGCTCCCGCTCGTACTGCCGCAGCGCCTTCACCTCCGCCTCGGTGGGCAGGAACCTCATCAGGCACTCCACGAAATCCACCGGCAGCGTGGCCAGGTCGAACCTGCCCCCAAAAATTTGCCATCGGGACCCGGACGCCCCCTTCCCGGAGCCATCGCCCCGCATGCGTTTGGCACCACGGTGCCAAAACCGGACCCCTCAGCCCCCGTCCCAACCCCGCTGCCCGTACGTGTGGATGGCCCTGCAGATCTCCTCGGTGCCTCGGCCGGCTTTGCGCAGGGTGATGGCCAAATTTTTGGCCCTGTTGGCCTCCAGCAGGGTCACCTTGCTGGCAGCTTTGTGCGACGCCTTGTTCTTGGCGCACACCAGGTCGAGCGCCGGGCCCTGCGCCTTGGTCTTGAAGAGCTCCTCGAAACGCTCCAGGTCCAGGTCCTTGGGGGGGTGGGGGGGGATTTTGGGGACTCAGCGGTGCCACCGGCGTCCCCCCGCCACCACCTCGATCCTCTCCGAGCTGCTGCAGCCCCGTGCTCACCTCCAGCACCCGCTCGTCGTCCAGCTCGCTGAACACCGTCCCGCTGATCTGGTTGGGCTTCAACGCCGTCCAGTTGAAGACGGGCAGCCGGAATTTGGTCTTGATGGGCTTCTTGATCCGGATGGCTGCCGGGGGCACGCAGGAGCCGGCTCAGCCTCCCCCGGGGCAGGGGGACGCATCCCGAGCCCACCCTGAGCCACCCAGCCCCGCAGAAGCAGTCCCCACGCTGTCCCCTTGCCCTGGGCCACCCGACCCCGTTGTCCTTGTCCCCATGGTCCCTGCACCCTCCCTGTCCCCATTTCCATGGTCCTTGAACCCCCCTTATCCTTGTCCCTATGGTCCCTGAACCCTCCCTGTCCTCATCTCCATGGTCCGTGCACCTTCCCTGTCCCCATTTCCATAGTCCCTGAACCCTCCTTGTCCCCACAGCCCCTGCACCCTCCTTGTCCCCATTTCCACGGTCCTTGAACCCTCCTTATCCTTGTCCCCACGGTCCCTGCACCCTCCCTGTCCCCATTTCCATGGTCCCTGAACCTTCCTTGTCCCCACAGTCCCTGCACCCTCCCTGTCCCCGACCCCACAACCCCCAGTCCCTCCCCACCTACCCGAGAGCCCAACGGTGAGGGCGATGGAGGGCGAAGCCCCAGGCAGCGGGGGGGCCGGCGGGCACTTGCCTGCAGTGGGACGAGGGGGTGACACCACACCCGAGGGTGGCTGTCCCCATTTGGGGTCCCCAGCCCCAGGGACACCCCAATTTTGGGGCTATCCCAGCTCCCCCCCCCCCTTCCCATCCTCACCTGGCAGCGGGGGCGCAGGGGGTGGCAGAGGGGGTGGAGGGGGTGGCGGGGGGGGCGCAGCCTCCGGGGGAGGCAGGATGGGGACCCTCGGGGCCTCATCCAGAGTTTGGGGCTCGGATTGGGGTGGGGGCTCGACGCCCAGCACGGGGGGGGGCTCGGAGCCGTAGCGCCGTCGGAAAGCCTCGTCCTTCTCCTTGATCATCCGCCGCAGCGTGTGCACCTGGTGGCTCGTGTGCTCGTAGGTCTCCTGGGGAGGACGGGGGGGGACACCACAACGTCAGTCGGGGTCAGAAGATCGGGACCCTTCCCCCTTTTTCCCCCCCCCACGCACCTTGACCGCCTCCAGCTCCTTCTCCCGCTGCAGCAGCTGCTTCTCCAGCTCCGCCACCCGCATCATGTTCTCGTTCTCCAGGTCCAGCAGCTTCTCCGTCAGCTGCCGGGGGGGGACACGCAGCCGTGGACCACGGGATCACCCCCCTGGCCATCTCCAACCCCCCCCCAGGCACAAAATCCGGGCCCTTCGGGGCACCCCGTGTGGCTGACGTACGTGGGACAGGTGCTCCTCCAGCTCCTCCACCTTCTCCAGGGCCACGTTCTTGGTCTCGGCGTCCTCCAGCAGCCCCCCGACATCGAAGACGTTGTCCAGGTACGCCTGGATCTGCACCTGCAGCTTCTCGCTCTCCGTGTGCCTCGACTTCTGCGGGCAGGGGGCGGCGTCGGGGGCTGGGGAGCTCCTCACGGAGGGGCGAGGGGGCACCCCCAGGACCCTAAATCCACCCCCAGGTACCTGTAGGAACTCCTCGAGCCCCAGCTTGGTGAACTCGTACTGGAGGTGCACGCGGAAGTTCATGTCCTCCACCGAGTGCACCACGATGTTGATGAACTGCATGCAGGCCACCTGCAAGGCAGGGCTGCGTCAGGGGGGGCTGCGAGCCCCCGACCCATCCTCCTGGCCCCCCCTTTTTAACCCCCAACCCAGCCCCGGGGACGGGCAGGGTACCATGAAGTCGATGCTGCTGTCCTCGTTGCGGAAGTAGTCCATGAGTCGCTCGAAGCGGTGCTTCTCCTTGCACACCTGGGAGGAGGTGGATGGAGGAATTTGCACGCCCACCACCCCCCAGCCCGGCTGCTTCCAGCCTCCCAAACCCAGCCCAATCCTCGTTTTTCCCATTCCCCCTGATCCTGGCTCTCCCATCCCAGCTCCGCGCCGACGTCCCCGCTCTCCCTCCTCGTCCCCAACCCAGCTTGACGTTTCCCGGCTCCGTCCTCACCTCCTTGAAGTTGTCGAAGGCCGACAGGATGATCTCGTGGCCGCCCCTCACCAGGCACACGGCCGCCAGCAGCTCCAGCACCAGCGCCTTGGTCCTGGGGCACGGCAGAGCCATCGTCCCCAGCCGGCGGCGGAGGGGAACCCCGCGCCTGCCCCGGGGCACCCCCAACCCTTACCTGGGATTCTTGTTGTTGAGGCTCAGGGCGATCTCGTTGACGGCGTGGGGGTGGGACATGACCAGGTTGAAGCCGTACTGCGGGGAGGGAGCGGGGATGAGGCGGCAGCAGCGGTGCAGGCAGCGGCGGCACCCCCGGGGGCACCCAGCCGTACCTGGTAGTTCATGATGGCACGCAGGCACATGATGCAGAGGTGGACGTCGTCCTTCTGGCTCACCAGGCGCGAGTTCTTCAGCGCCTTGCGGCTCGGCAGCGTCCCGTAGCTGGGGGGGGGACACACACACGGTGACGGTGAGCGGGGAGGACCCCGGCGCTGTCGGTGCCGCGAGCACCCGGCGGTGCCCGGGGCCACGCGCAGGAGATGGGGACGGGACCACGGTGGGGACGGCGAGGGGACCGCGGGGCTTTTTGGGATGGGGCAGAGGCAGAGAGAAGTGGCTGGAGCGCGAGAGGGACAGAGGCACGGAGCAAAAAGTGCTGCCCGTACTTACCCGGCGAGCGGCGAGGCGGGCGCAGAGGACAGAGAGAGAGAGCGCAGCCAGAGAGGCGAGCGGGCCCGGCCCTGCGGGCAGAGACACGGGCACGTTACCCGGGGGCGAGAGCGAGAGCGAGAGGAGAGGAGAGACAGCACGGCCGCAGCAGAGCAGGGGGACCGGGGAGGGGGACCACGGATGGACCTCGGGTGCGATGGGGACACGGGGACAGGGGGGGGACAGGCGGCGCCGTGCTGCTGCGGCCACGGCACACGCTGCGGCACGAGGGGTCGCAGCGCGGTGCAGAGCGCAGGGTGCGGGCACCGTGGGCACCGTGGGCATGGCACGGGCAGCAGCATTCAGCCACGGCACGTGGCACGGGGGGCGCCGAGCAGGCAGTGGGCACCGTGGGCAGGACGGTGCACGGCACGGGGTGCCGGCAGCCCCCGGTGGGTACGTACCGTAGGGCGGTCTGGCGGGCGGAGCGGGCCAGGCTGCTGGCAAAGGGGGCAGGCAGGGCACTGGGGTGCTGCAGATCCTCAATGGATCTGCTCCAGGCTCTCAGCTTCTCCAGCGCGCCGTCCTCGCCGCCTTCCAGGCCCTCAAAATCAAACCTGGGTGGGACACGCGCGAGAAGGGGAACGGGGAGGGGGGGGGGGGAGGGAAGGAAAAGGTGGGGAGGGGGGCGGCTTTGGCGCGGGAGCGGCACAGCCACCGGAGCAAGCGCTGAAGCGGAGGCAGCGCGGCAGCAGCGGGGCGAGGAGGGGGCTGAGCACCCCGCGCCCCCCCCCGGGGACAGGGCTAAAGCGCCGGCCCACGGCCAGGATCCGTCTCAGCGGGCACCCGGTCCCTCCGCACCGCCCCCCCCGGGGTGACGCCGAGCCCCCTACTCACATGACGGCGCACTGAGCGAAGGACAGGTAGTTCACCAGCACGTCCAGCCCCTTGTTCTCATCGTTGAGGAACTCACGCACCCACCTGCGGCCGCACGCAGCGGTCAGAGCCCGGGGGGGAGCTGGGGACACCCCGAAACCATTCCCGAAACCATGCCCTGAACCAACGGGGACCCCCCAAAAACACAGAGAGGGTCCCGGGGGCTCCCCGGCACCGACGGCGGGCGCAGCCCCCGTGCTATCACCCACGGCAGCACCCTTGGGGCGTTATCTGCTGGCTGCAGGGTGGGGAGGGCTCAGCACCGGGCGGGAAAAACCAACCCCATAACCTGGTGCTCAGCACCGGGAGCCCGGTGGGGGGCACGGAGAGCACCGGGGGCACGCGCGTGTGCGTGCGGGGGGCACGTGCCGGGGGCTCGGGCGTGCACGGGGTGTGCGTGGATGGAGGTGCACGAAGACGCAGAGCAGCACAGAGGACCAGGACGTGTCGGTTGGGGTCGGGGGGGTGTCGGTGCCCGGCCCCACGTCCCCGTGCGTCCCCGCGCGTCCCCAACGCCGCGTGCCGCTGGGCGGTGAGTCAGGCCGCAGCTGGAGCAGCCGGGGCCGCGCGGCCGCCTATTTCCTGCCGGCCCCAGCCCCTCGCCCCAGCTCGTTTCCTGTCTGAGGCTTGCTGCTATTTTCGGGCCGCGCGGCTGGGGGAGAGCCGAATCCCGCAGCCGCTCGGGGGCCGCCGCGGGGGCGCAACCCGGCACGTGCGCCAACCCCCCCGAGCACGCGGGCACGGACGGGGAGGTCCCCACCGCCCTCCGGTCCCCGGCTCTTTGGTCAACCCCATTTCCATCCATCCTCGGGGCTCCCCCACAGGGTTGGGGGGCTGTAGGGTGGGCGCCGAGCCCCCCCGGTGCCGGGGAGGAGCCGGGCAGGATTTGGCCGCGCTGCTTGGCGCAGGGCGTCAGCGCCGCGTCCCATCCGTCCCGGCATCCGCCCCCGGGACCTGCCCTCGGCACGGCCCAGCAGGAACCAGCCCAGTTCCTGCACCGGCTCCGACTTCCCCTGCAGCTGCAGCAACCCCGTGCCATGCTCCCCCCCCTTCCCCGGCACCCTGCGCTCTCACCCCCACCCCCCAAAAAAAAAAAATAAATAAATTCCTTCCTTGCACCCCGCGCTCACCCGATGTGGTTCGTCCTCAGGCTGATCTCCAGCTCGCGCAGGACCTTGGTCGACTCCTGCACCCTCCTCCTGAACTTCTGCGGGCAGAGCAAGCCCTGAGCCGTGCCGCCCCCAAATTTTGGCCCCCCTGCCGCCCCCCCCGCAGCCCCCCAGCCCCTCACCTTCCTCGTGACCCCGGGGTCCAGGAAGCTCTGCAGCTTCTGGATGTAGGCGTGGGGGGGGCTCTTCACCTGGAACCGCTCCTGGGGAGGGACAGGGGGAGATGGGGACGCTGGCATGGCCCCATAGACCCCCCCCTGGCCCCGTAGTCCCCCCCCAAGGCCCCACACCTGGTCACAGATGAGGTCCCACTTCTTCTCGTTGTCGTACTGCCGCAGGAGCCGGGCTTTGTCCGGGGGCAGGTTCATGGAGCTCTGGGGACACAGCGGGGGCTGCTCAGGCCACCGCGTCCCACGGTGGGGACAAAGGGGGCAAGACGGGGCCGTTGCCCCCAGCCTGAGCCATGCAGGACCTGTGGCACCCAGGGCCACCAGCCCCAGGATGTGGCTTGTGTCGGTGACAGCCTCGTGCCACCCACGAGCCCACGGCATTCCCGCAGCGACCCCATGGCACCCAGCCCCATGGCACGGCCAGGGCGCACCGCGGGTAGCGCCGGGGCACGGGGACACAGTGACACGGGGGCACGGTGACACGGGGACATGGGGACACGTGCCCCACAGCCCCAAATTTCCCCAGTGCCACCACCAACCAAGCTTCCTGGCTGCGTCTGCTTCCGCGCCGGCAAACCGCAGCCTCCGGCACGCCGACCGCGGCGCCGGCACGGCCGGGCCAGGGCTCTCCCGGGTGCCGAGAGGGACCTGGGGACCCGCTGGCACAAGGACATGGCCCACGGTGACAGTGTTGGCAAGGATGAGCTGGGAAAAACAGAGGTGCCACGGTGGAAACGATGGGTGCCGGGGGTGCCAGGGGGACACGGGTGCCGTTCTGTTGGGCGCTGCCACCCTTTTGGGTGCTATCACCCCCTCCCTTGGGTGCTGCCACCCTTCTGGGTGCTGTCACCCCCCTCGGGTGCTGCCACTGAGCCAAGGTGGCTGGCGGGCAGGGCCGTTAGCCGAATCCAGCCGCCACCGCAGTGGGGAGGTGCCAGCGCTCCACCCGCCCCGTGGCAGCTAAAATTATCCCTTCCCGGCCCCGAGGAGCTGCAGGAAACAGGGGCAGAGCCTGGGCGAGGCTCAGCACACCCCGGGGACAACCCCACAGGGATGGGAACGGGGACGGGGACCCCGTTGCCTCCACCAAAAGTGCCCTTGGTGAGCCGGGACGGGAACGGGGCCGGTGCCTCCCTCCCCACGGGGCCACTCTCGTTTCGCTCCCGCCGCCGCCTGCAAAATTGTAGGGCCCAGCCCGACGCCCCCGCAGCGCCTCATACCCGGTCCCGTCCCCCCCCCCCTCAAGGCTCCGAGCCCTCCCCGGGCAAAGGGACCCCCAGGGACAGAGCCGAGGAGGGGCCGGGGGCCCGGCTGGGGGCTGCGGGGGCTTTGAAGCTCGAGCGCCTTCGCCGCCCGTTCCCGCTGCTCCGCTTCCTGCCTTTGTGGTGGGAGCGGGGCCGCTCCCGGCCGGGGCACTTCCTTCACCCCCACCCCCCCTAAAAGTCTCCCCCCAAACACGGCTGAGCCGGGATGGAGCCCCCCGGGATGGGGATGGAGCCCCCCCAATATGGGGATGAAGCGGGGACAGGGGTTGCGTGGGGACAGAGCCCAGCCGGGGGCGGGCGGGGGGACACCTGGGGATGGGGACAGGGCTGGA
Source organism: Aythya ferina (assembly GCF_964211825.1). NCBI lineage: Eukaryota > Metazoa > Chordata > Aves > Anseriformes > Anatidae > Aythya > Aythya ferina. The sequence goes on from NC_140325.1 coordinate 2,981,551, forward strand.
TCCTGCCTGGTGCTGGTCCCGGTGCTGCCGCCCCATCCCACGGGGAAATATTCTCCTCCCAACAGCAACAGGAGGACGTCGAGGGTGGCACAGACGGGGCGGCACCGCGGAACCCATGGGTGAAGCCCCCACGGCCGTGCCCCCACCCCGGTGCCAACGGGGACCCCGGTGCCATCCCCATGCGCCCAGCAGGATGCGCCCCCCCCAGCCCCATAGGGACCAGCCCCGAGGGTGCTGGGCTGAGCCACGGCCCCATTTGCCACCGGGAGCTGGCGGCACGGCCCCGTTACCCGTTGTGTGTTCCCCCCCCCCCCACCAAGTGTCCCCCAGTCCTGGCTGCCGCAGCCCAGAGCCCCACGGGGCCGCGCTCGGCATTTCCTGCCCGCCACGGCTTCCGTTCGCCGCGGCCACCACCGGGCCCGGGGCTGCGATGGCTTTTGGGGACACGGGGACAGAGCCAGGCACCGGGGACACACGCCCCGGTTGTCACACGGGCGCGGTGTCCCCAAAGCCGCCCACCCCCCGGTAACATCTCCGGGGACACCTTGGCGCAGGTAACCCCAAACCCCCAACTGTGGGGCCACCCCACTGCGCAGGACGGTGGCACTGGTGGCCACTGGTGGCCCACGGTGGCCCGTGGTGGCCCACACCCCCCATTATCCGCTGGCATCACCAAACCGGGGCCACACCACGGGGATACGGCACGGCCACGGCACGGAGCCAGGACAGGGGACAGCGGGGAGCCGGGGGGGGACACCACACCTTGATGGGGTCCCCGTCACCGGCACGGCCCCGGTGGCCACCGGGGGGCTTTTAAGGCTGGGGCGGGCCCACATAGGGCATGGCACCACCGTGCTCCTGGGAACCCTGAACCCCTGGGGACCCCGCACCCTCGGGGACCCCAACATTTGGGGACCCCACGCCCCCGGGGACCCCAAACCCCCGGGGTTTCACCGTCCCCACGGGGCTTTCCCGGAGAAATTCCCAGCACGGGGCGTGGGCAGCAGAGCCCCCCCCACCCCTCCCCGGTGCCCCGGGAGAGGCGGCACCCCCGAGGGGCCGTCCCGGGCCGGGGTTCCCGCGGGGCTGTCCCCTTCGGTGCCGCAGCCGCTGCCCATCCCCGGCTGCCCCTACCGGGCTCCGGTGGCGGCGGGGGGCTCCCCGGTGGCTCCGTGACCCCCGCGGCTGCCCGGGGCGCGTCCACGCGGGGAGAACCGGGGGCAGGAGGGGGGTGAGGGGAGCACCGGGGGGGAGCAGCAGGACCGGGGGGGGATTACCGGGACCGGGAGGGGGGCTCCCCGGTACCGGAGGCGGCGGGGGGTCACCGGAGGCGGCCGGGGGGGGCACGGGAGCGGCGGGGGGGCACCGGGATGGGGTTGGGGAGGGTTGGGGAGGGGGTGTCGGGGATGTGGGGCTCACCAGCACCATGGCGAAGCGCTCCTCCAGCTCGCACGGCTCCGGCATCGGCATCTTCCCGGGGGCCAGCAGCCCCCCGGGGGAGGCGGGGGAGGCGGCGGCGACCGCCACTCCCGGGCCCCGGGGCAGCGGCTCCCCGTCCGCGCTCTCCACGTTCCCCATCCCCGGCCCCGGGGCGGCTCCGGGAGGCTTAGCCCGGCCCTAGCCCGGCCCTGCCCGGCTCGGCTCGGCCCGGCCCGGCCCGTGCCGTCCGCCCGCCGCCGCCGCCGCCGCCGCCTCCCGTGCCCGCCCCGGCCGCCAGGCCACGCCCCCTCGCTGCTAGGCCACGCCCATCTCCGACAGGCCGCGCCCACTCCGCCGGGACACACCCATGCCCTGCCAGGCCACGCCCTTCTCATCCAAGCCACGCCCTCTCCGCCCAACCACACCCGTGCCCAGCCAGGGCGCGCCCCTCTCCGGAAAGCCACGCCCACTCCGCCAGGCCACGCCCACGCCCTGCAAGGCCTCGCCCCTCTCTTCCAAGCCACGCCCATCTCCGCCAAACCACACCAGTGCCCCACCAGGCCACGCCCCTCTCCGCCAGGCCACGCCCACGCCGTCTGGACTCACCCACTCCCCGCCAGGCCACGCCCACTCCGCCAAACCACACCCACGCCCCGCGAAGCCACGCCCCTCTCCGCCCGGCCACGCCCCCCGCCAAACCACACGTGCCACTCCCACACCCCACCAGGCCACGCCCACTCATATCCTGCCCCTCTTATACTAGGCCACGCCTCCTCCCCGTCAGGCCACGCCCCCTTCTCGCCCCGCCTGCAATCCCCCGTCTCGCCGCCAGGGGGCGCCCAAGAGCACTGAGCAAGCGGCCGGCGCCCATTGGCCCGGCCTCACCCAACGAGCCCCGCGGCTCCGCGCGAGGGGGGGGCGGGACGAAGCCCATCCAATAGCAGCGCTCGGGCGCGGCCGCTGACCAATAAGCTTCGGCAGCGTCTCTCCCACCTCCCCCCGCCCCGCCCCTCCTTGAGCGGCGGGCGGCGGACCAATGGGAAGAGGCGGAGGGCGGGATTTGGGGTGGAGGCAACCAATGGGAGGCGGGGGGCGGGGCGCAGTGGGGAGCGTTCGAGGCCTGGCACGGACGGCGGAGCGCGGCGCAGGTGAGGGCCGGGGGGGGGAGGGGGGGCAGGGACCGGGCCCCGTTAACGGCCCCGGAGCCCCCGAGGCGGTTTTGGGACGCGGGGGTCCCCGGAGCCCCCCCATAGGATCGGAGGGGCCGGGGCTGGGCAGAGCTGAACCCCCCCGGGGCCTTACCGGGGGGCCGGGGCCGCCCCCTCGCAGCCGGGCCCAGGGCGGCGGGGCCGGGACCGGGACCGGGAACGGGGGTGGGGGCGGGGGCGGGGGCGGGGATCAGGGACCGGGAACGGGAACGGGGCTGGGATCGGGGAGTGGGATCGGGGACCGGGACCGGGATCGCGATCGGGATCAGGGCCGGGGTCGTTAACGGGGACCAGGATCGGGATCGGGAACCGGAACCGGGACCGGGGGCGGGGATCAGGGACCGGGATTGGGACCGGGAACCGGGGAGGGGACCCGGGCCGTGGACCGGGACCGGGGGCGGGGCTGGGATCCTGGACCTGGACCGGGACCGGGGCTGGGGACTGGGACCGGGATTGGTACCGGGATCGGTACCGGGACCGGGATACGGGACCGATCCCGGGGAACGGGAACCGGGATCGTGAACCTGGACCGGGACCGGGAGATCGTGGACGGGGACCGGGGATCGTGGGCGAGGGCCGGGAACCGAAACCGTGGCCCTGGACCGGGACCGGGACCTGGACCGGGGCCACAAACCGGGACCGGGGACCGGGCACCGGGCCCGGGCCGCTCAGACCCAGCCCCGTACCCAGGGGACCCCCCCCGGGGCCGCTCCTTTTGGTGTGGGGGGGGCAGCGGCGGGGCCGGGGCGGGCACCGGGTAAAGGTCGCCCGGCAGCGCCCAGCCCGGGCTGGTGGCACCGAGAGCACCGGGACCTCGGTGGAAACCCCGGAGAAAAGCACCGGGAGTGGGAAAAAGCCCCCGGATCCAACCGGGAGCCCCCCCACGAGTCCCCCACCCGGTTCCCGGGCCCGGTTTCGCTTTCACCCGTGTAAACAGGACCCGGATGGGAGCCGCCGAGCCGGAGGCCCCCCCCGGGGGGGGAACCGGGTGGCTGCTGGGGACGGCATTAGGGCCGCTAATGGGGGCCTGGCACAAAGCCGCTTTCCAGCTGCCTCCTGAGCTCCCCCCGGGGCTCGGGGCCTCTCCCGGGGCCGCCCCCGGTCTCGCAACAGCCCGCAAGGCTTGCACCAGCTGGGGGGGGGCAGCCCTACGCGCTCCCCAACCCGCCCCGTAAGAGAGCACGGCGGCCACGCAGCTCCTCCAGCACAGGGGGGGGGGATACGGAGGGCAGGGTGTGGGTTTTGTTGGTTTTTTTTTTGGGGGGGGGGTCCTAAAATTCGCCTCTTTTCTTGCAGCCTGCACCTGTGCGAAGCGGTGAGCCTGCTCCCAGCCGGCACCATGAACGTCTTCGAGCGCAACATCAATTTCGATGCCCTCTTCAAGTTCTCCCACATGTGAGCAGCAGGCGGGCTGGGCTGGGGGCCACACAAATCCTGTGTCGTCGTCGTCCCCCCCCCCTCCCCAAAAAAAAAAAACAAAACAGCCTCACTCGTGATCTTTTCGTCCGCAGCTCGGCCTCCACCCAGGAGCACCTGAAGAGGGTCTACGCCAGCTTCGCCCTCTGCATGCTCGTGGCAGCGCTGGGGGCGTACATCAACGTGGTCACCCACCTCTTCCAGGTGAGGGGAGGGGAATAATGGGGGGCAGCCCCCCCGGGAGGGCACGGGGTGTCCCCAAGGGGTGACACCAGGCCCCCCCGGGGTCTGTCTCGCCCCGCAGTTCAGCCTGCTGACCGGCCTGGGCTCCCTGGGGCTGATGATCTGGCTGACGGCCACCCCCCACAGCAGGGAGACGGAGCAGAAGAGGCTGGGGATGTTGGCTGGCTTCGCCTTCCTGACGGGTACGTCTGAGAAATTTAGGGGGGGGGACGACAAGAGGACTGGGTGGCCCCAAAATCGCTCCGCTGCCTCTCCCTGGGGTCGGAAACCAAGGCGGGGGGAGGACAGACCCTAAATCCTAACGCCCTGCTCTGCCCTTCCAGGCATCAACCTGGGGCCCCTCCTGCAAATGTGCATCGCCATCAACCCCAGGTAGGCGCAGCCCCCCCAAAATGTCCCTAAACCCCCCCCAAAAATGTCCCCAGGGCCCTGCTCACCCCCTCGGCTCTCTCCTAGCATCATCCCCACCGCCTTCCTGGGCACCGCCACCATCTTCGCCTGCTTCTCGCTCAGCGCCCTCTACGCCCGGCGCCGCAGCTTCCTCTACCTGGGAGGTGAGAGGGGCAGGGGGGGGGCCTCATTTGGGGCTAGGGGGGCTCCCCAAACGGGGCCTGACTTTGCTGCCCGTTCTCGGCAGGTTTTCTGCTCTCTGGCCTCACCCTGATGCTCCTCTCCTCCCTGGTTAACGCGTTCGTGGGCTCCACCTGGCTCTTCACGGTGAGTCTGGCCTCGCACCGACCTCCCCCGAAGCCAGAAGCCATCTCCAGACCCCCCCAGAGCCCCCCCCAGGACGGGAACCCCCCCATTTAACACCTTTTTTCCCTCCCCGCCAGGCCAACCTCTACCTGGGGCTGATGCTCATGTGCGGCTTCGTGCTCTTCGACACGCAGCTCATCATCGAGAAGGCGGAGAGCGGCGACAAGGATTACATCTGGTGGGGGCCGGGGCCGGATTTGGGAGGGGAGGGGATGAGCCAGGACCCCCCCCTAAACACCCCCGTTCTGTCCCCGCAGGCACTGCGTGGATCTCTTCCTCGACTTCGTCAACATCTTCCGCGAGCTCCTGATGATCCTGGGCATGAACGAGGTGGGTGCGGGGCCCCAAGCCCCTTTTGGGGGGACACTCAAGATCCCCAAGCTGATTTTAGGGGGCTGAGCGGGGTGGGGCGGCACAATGGGGACAGGGACAGCGTTCCCAGTGCTGATTGCTGCCTCTGCTCCTCTCGCAGAACAAGAAGAAGGAGAAGAAATGAAGCTGCCCCGCGTCCAGGTGGAGCTGCCCCCGCCCCGCTCCCCGTTCCCACCCCGTCCCCGTCCCTTCTCCGGTTCATTAAAGGGGTTTTGTGCTTGCTGCCGATGAAAAGCAGCCCAGAAGCTTTCGCACCTTGTGGGTTTTTTTGTTTTTTTTTTTTTTGTTTGTTTGTTTCTTTTTTGTTTTATTTTTTTCCTCTCGTTTAGCTTTCCTTTGATTACTGAACCAGCTGATTTTGCAGATCCTGCTGGAGTTTTTGGCTCCCCCACAGCCCGGGCTGGCGGCCAGCAGCTGCTGGCTCCGCAGCCCGGGTTCCGTCAGGGTGATCCCACAGCCGGGAGCTTTCGTTTTTTTTTTTGGGGGGGGGGGGTTCTCCCCTTCCCCAACCCTGCGGGCACCTCCCTGCCGACCCCTCGTGCATAGATCCAGGGCGTTACGCCCCAAACGGTGGCTGCGGGCCCCTCCTTGTGCCATCGGGGGGGGGGACAAAGGGCCACCACCACCCCCCCAGCTGCCCTACGGGGCTGAGCACCTGAAGCCAAAATCCCCCCCCCTCTGCCTGCCGGGCCGGAGGAGCCTCTCCTTCAGCACCAGTGCCAAGAACCACGATGGAAAAGAACTCAGCCTCCAGCAGGTCTGCCCCAGCGCTGACTGTAATTCCTTTTTCCCCCCCCCCCCACCCTTTTCCTTTTAACCCCCCCCTCCCGTGCGCAGCCCCGCTGCCGCACGCTCGGACTGTGAAGACGACGGTGTTTGGATTCAGAGCTCTATTAAAAAAAAAATGAAAGAAACGGCCCCGATTTGGCTTTGTACACCCAGATAATTCCATAAAACGCTCGGGTTTCAACCCTGCAGGGCTGGGGGGGGCACTGTGAATCCGGGGGGGGCTCAAAGTTGAGAGACGACAGCGGCTTGACGAAAATTTATATAAATAAACCAGGGGGGGCGGCTTTATTGAGTTAAAAACCCGGCAGCGGGGGCTGTACACTGCAATAGCACCATCAGAGAGAGCGTGAGGAGGGGGGACACGGGGCACTGGGACCCCCCCCCAAAAGGGGGCAGCACCCCTAAATCGGGCCCTGCTTCCCCCCTCCCACTACCCCCAAATTGTGCAACGTTGCACGGGGGGGGGCGAGGGGTGGAAGCCGTGTGAGTCCAACCCAGGATTTGGGGATGGGGGAGAACAGGATGGACCCGTGGAAGGGGTGAGGGTTGGGGGGGGGGGTTTTGGGGAGGGGGGGCGGGGGCTCAGCCCTGGCTGCCGCAGGAGGAGAGGCTGTCGTAGAGCGAATCGCTGAGCGACTCCGAGTGCTCCATCCCGGGGGGGCCGCAGCCGGCGTCCCGCGACCGCGCCTCGGTGCTGCCCTCGTCCCCCACGTCCGAGGCGCTGGGGGTGCGGCTGCTGCAGGCGCTCAGGGCGGGGGGCAGCGGCGGGGGGGCCTCCGGGGATGCCCCTCGGTGCCCGGCCGGGCTGCACGCGGGTGCCTGAGGGGTTTGGGGGGGGGAAAAAAATGAGCAAAATGATAACGAGCGGGGCTCACCGCGCGCCCCCCAGCACCGCGCTATTTACATCCTTACAACCACGGCCGCCCCCACCCTAATGGGACCCCAATTTCGGTGCCCCCCCCAACTCACCAGCGCAGGCCGGTGCAGCCCCTCCAGCCCCCCGGGGGGGCAGAGGAAGGGGTCGGTGTTGCCGCAGGCTTTGGCGTTGGGGAAGGTCCAGTTCTTGCTCTGCTGGACGCGCCGCGGCTTCTCCGCATCGGCGTCTGCGGCGAAAAGAGACCGGGGGGGGGTCAATCCCAACAAAACCACCCCCCCACACAAATTTTAAGACCCTCCCTGCCGCACCGGTGAGCACCTTGCAGCATCAGGGGGGTCTCAAACAGCCACCCCGTCCCCGGGTGACCCCGCTGGGACACGCACCTTGGGGACAGCCCCGGTGGCTGTGAGCGCCGGGGGGGCCGGCGGCGCGGCAGGGGGCCCCGGTGCCGCGGTGTTTGCCGGGCACCAGCAGCTCCTCCACGCTGGGCACCTCCCGTTCCAGGGTCCGAGCTTTGCGGGGCACTTTGGTGAGGGCTGCCGGCCTCCCCGGCACCGCACCGGGCAGCGGCTCCGGGCGCCCGCGGGGTTTTGGGGTGCTCTTTGCGGGGACCCCTCCGTAATCCGGGGGTGGGAAGGTCCCGATGCCGCTGTCCAGCGTCCGCGTCAGCGAGCCGCACGCTGTGGGGACGCAAAAAGGTGTGAGGGATGAGGAGAAGCCCCCCAAAAATGCCCAAGGGATCCCCGCCGGGTGATGGCAACTCGCCTGCGAAGTGCTGCGCCGTCCCCGACTCGGACAGGCTCTCGTCCGACGGCAGCTCGTCCCGCAGCCCCACGTCGGGCACCTGAGGCGAAAAAGAGAGGGTGAACCCCCCCAGGGAGATGGGATGGATGGAGAGGTGAGGGGTGGGGGCTGAGGGGGTGGTCCCAACCTTCTCCGGGGGGTCCTGGCAGCCCCGCAGGTGGCCCACGATCCCGTTGCGGGGCGGCCGGCAGAGCCGGGGGTCTTTGGCGTCGGGGGAGACCCGCTGGAAGTCGCACAGGTCCCGCTTGTGCTCCAGGCGGCTCTCGTAGGACACGTCCTTCCCGTCCACCCTGGGGACAAAGGGGCAGCGGGAGGGACGTTGGGGACCCCCTCCCCCCAGCACCCAGCACCCCCATGCTCAGCACCCAGCCAGTTTGTCCCCAAGCCCACAGTGGCCCCAGCTCGGGCTGTGAGGCATCCCCCACTCCTCCCACGGTGTCCCCAACCCCTGTGCCCACGCTGTCCCTGTTCCCAACCCAATCGCATCCCCAACCCCATTGCCTCCATCTCCCTCCTTCCATGGTGTCCCCAAGCCCATGGTGTCCCCAAGCCAAAGGTTTTCCCAAAGTCCCTGGTGTCCCCAAGCCCGCGGTGTCCCCATTCCTGTCCCAATTGCATCCCCAACCCCATCGCCTCCCTCTCCTTCCCTCCATGGTGTCCCCAACCCCACGGTGTCCCCGAGCCCGCGGTTTTCCCAAAGCCCCCAGTGTCCCCAAGCCCCTGGTGTCCCCAAGCCCTGGTGTCCCCAGCTCCCTGTTGGCCTCGGGGCCACCCCTGACCTGTTGAGCAGCTGCTGCATGAAGTTCTCGGCCGTCACCTCCTGGTACATCACCTGCAGCTGCCCGGGGCTGCGCTCGGGACCGGCACCGCGTGCCCGGGGCCGTCCTTTCTCCAAAGCCAACCCGTGGAGGAAAGCCTGCTCCTCCTGCAGCGCCTTGCGCAGGTCCTCCGCCTTCTCCATCAGCTTGGAGATGTTGAGGCTCTCGGCTTCCAGCTTGCGGGCTGCCAACTTCACCTCCCTCCGCAGGGGTGCCGGAGCCCCGGACCATTCCCGACCCCGAGCGCCCTCGGCGCGGCGGCTGAGCGCCGGCAGCTTGCTGCGCCGCAGCCCGAACCAACTGGCCAAGCCCCCGGCCGGTTTGACCTTCACCTCCGCCGCCGGCGCCCGCTCCTGCCCCTGCAGCCTCAGCACGTTCTCCTCGATGCCCTTCATCACCTTCTCCTCGATGGCCGAATGCCCGGCGGCCCCCGCCGAAGACCCCGCTCCGAGGGTTTCGGGGCCGGCCGGCGCTTTGCGGGGACCCCCGGTTGTTTTGGTGGCCCCCCCCGTTGTCGCCGCCGTCGCCGCCGTCACCATCGGAGCCGCTTTGGGCTCCTCGCCCCGGGAGGACCCCCCGGTTTTGCCGGCTGCCTTGGTGGGCAGCTTGGTGGGGCTGCCGTGGGGGCTGCGGGCAGCCTTGGCGGGGGGCGGAGGGGGGGCTCGCGGAGGGGTCCTGCCCCCGGGGGGGCGCCCCTTGCCCCCCGCTTTGCCGTGCTCGCCCATGGAGCCGGAGGAGTAGCAGCGCGCCAGGGGCTCCGCGCCGTGCGCCGGCTCGGGGTGCTTCAAGCTGCCCCCCAAACACCCCCGCGCCGGGGGTCGCGGCTCAGCCCCGTGACCCCTTTCAGGCCTCCCGGGTCCTGGGGGGGGCTCCCGGCCGTCAGCGCCCCTCAGCTTGCCCAGGGCAGCCAGGCGCTCCTTGAAGGGCAAGTAGCCCGGCTCGGGGGGCTTCTTCCCGGGGCGGCGGGAGGGGGCCGAGCCCCCGGCACCACGCCGGGGGCTCGGGGGGGACGCGGCTGCTCGCTCGCCACCGGCGGGGGGGCCCACGGGCAGGGACCCCAGGGGCTGCTCGGCCGCCTCGTAAGGGTGAGGAGGGGGGAAAACGGGGGGCTCGGGGGAGCCCGGCTCGGGGGGGGCGTCGGGGGACGCGCGGCGGCTGAGCACCGGCGAGGCCTCGGGGTTGGTGCTGCGGCAGGGGATTTTGGAGGCGCGGGCGAGCTGGGGGCTGAGGCGCAGCGCCCCGGGGGGGCCCGGCAGCTTCAGCGCCTTGAGCACCTTGGAAGGGGAAGGCAAAGGGGGTGCCCCCCCCCCCCCGGGCGAAGGAAGCCCCAGGCGGGGGGAAAGAGGGGCGAAGCCACCCTCGGGGCTCTCCTCGCAGGGCGCGTAGAGCCCCAGGAACGCGGGGTGCTCGGGGCCGCCGCCACGCTGCCGGGGGGGGGCCGGGGGCTCGCCGTTGAGGCGGCAGCACCCCCCGTCCCCCCGCAGCAGCCGCTCGGCCAAGGCGCTGAGCAGAGCCCCCCGCGGGGGGACGGCCTCCTCCGGCGACGAGCAGGGGCTCCCCTCGGCCCCCCGCCACCCCGAAGCTGCCCCCAGACCCCGCAGAGGGCAGGGGGTCCAGCCCGGTGCGTCGGCTCCAGCCCGGGGTTCGGGGGAGCAGGGGGAATCGGGGGGTCCCTGGGCGTGGGGGGGTCCCTGGGGGGTTCCCAGCAGAGGGTCCGTCTCCTCCAGCTTGCGCAGCACCTCCAGGATCTGCGCTTTCTTCTTGAAGAAGGGGGAGAGGGCGTCCAGGGAGGGGGCGCCAGGGCTGAGCACGGGGCTGCCCGAGGGTCCCAGCGGGGTGGCCTGTGGGGACAGGGCGCTGTCACCCCGTGGGAGTGGTGGGGGTGGGCTAGGGGGGTGCCACGGGCTTGGGGACACCCAGGGGTGGGGGACAAGGATGGGACAGAACCAGGGGCAGGGACACCACAGATAATAGGGTTGGGGACTGGGGACATCACAGGTGGAGCAGGGGATGCTGGAGAAGGGGACACCAAGGGCATGGGGACGGGGACACCGCGGGCAGCCCCCACCCCACGGCAGGGGGCTCAGGGATGGGGACGTCGGGGGCTCGCAGAGGGCTCACCACGGCCATGGGGACACCCCAAGCCTGGAAAGGGCAATGCCACGGGCATGGAAATGGGGACAGTGCATGCAGGGGGGGGGCGGAGGCACCGGTACCCACCTCTGCCGGGGGGGCACAGCAGCCGGGGGGCAGCGAGGCGGGGGGCTGCTCGGTGGAGCCCAGCTGGGGGCTGCCCGGAGCGTCCAGGGACACCGGCACCGGGTGCAGCGGCAGCTGGAGGGGAGGCAGCACCAGGTTAAATGGCTGAGGGGGGGGCTCTGCCTCACACCCACCCCCCGCAGCCCACCCCCAGCATTAACACGGCCCCCCCCCCCACGGCACCTGGGGCAGGGATCCGGCCGAGAGCTGCAGCTTCTGCTGGAAGAGGTCGCTCAGCGCCTGGTTCTGGCGCTCCAGGTCGAAGACGCGCTTCTTCAGCTTGATGCACTCCTCACGCAGGTCCTGGAATGATGGGGGGGGGACACACACAACGATGGCAGCGTCACCCCAGCTCCTCTGGGACCCCCCCCCCCCCTTAGCCCTACGGACACCCCCCAGCCACCCACCTTCTGGTTGAGCAGCGCCTGCACCACATGGTTGGCGACCTGGGGAAGAAGAGAGGATCTTGGGGGGGGGCTGCGGAGGGCACACGCAGCCCCGTGCCCTGGCACACGCGTGTGACCCCCCCAGTGAGCCCCAGTGCCCCCAGTACCTCATCCAGGCAGCGCTCGTAGGTCTCCCTCTGGTTCTCGTTGGCCTGAGCCAAGGCCGAGTTCTCCGCCTGGGGACAGAGAGGGGACAATTCAGGGGACGCTGCCGAGGGGCCCGGGCGCTTGGTGACCCCCCCGGTGGCACCAAGGGAGCCCTCCTCTGCCTGCTGGGGGCTGCACGGGGGGACGGGGCTGTCCCCAGCTGCTCCACCCCGGGAATGGGGGCACCATGAGAAGGTGGGAGCTGTCCCCACCGTGTCCCCAGGGCGCTGGCACCACGGCACCGGCTGCTTGGTGACACCGGCTGCGTGGTGGCACCGGCTGCGTGGTGACACCATCGGGGGCTGCCCGGTGGCCCCGATTCCCTTTCCCCTCCGTACCTCCAGCTCCCGCAGCCGCTGCAGGAGCTCCTGGCTGCTGCCCGTCTCGCCGCGTGCCGCGGGGCTCTCATCTCCCTGCGCCTCGGCCGCGCTCTCCGACATCGCTGCCTGCCAGGGGACGCAGCCGAGGCCGCCGTGTCCCCCCCTCCTGGGGCGCTGCCAGGCCCAGGACCCCCCCCCTCACCTCGCTGGGGTCCGGCCAGGACAGCGCAGACGTCACCTGTGGGGGACACCAGGGATGAAATGTCGGGGGGGGGGGGGGACACCGGGGGTCCCGGTGCTTTTGGGGAACACCGGGGTTGGCACCGGCGTCGCCGCGCACCGGGTGGCCACGGTGGGTGCGGAGCCCGGGGCTGGCACCGGGGGGGTTCACGGAACCCCAGGGTGCAGAGGGGCCCCCCCCGGGGGCTGGGCAGCCCGGTTACACCGGGGGTTTTCCCCCACCCCCCCCCTTCAAGGTGGTGCCGGTGCCTCCCCGCGCTGCTCGCCCCGGGGCCGCTCCGTGCGCGCCGGAACGCGGCCGGGCCCCGGGAACCGGGAACCGAAAAACGGGAACCGGGACCCGAGAACCGAGCCCCGCGCACTCACAGCCCGCAGCTCCCGGCGGCTCCTCCCGGCTCCCTTCCCCGCAGCCCCGGGGCCGGTCCCGGCGGCGTTCCCGGTTGCATCCCGGCCCGGCCCGGCCGCGCTATTGTTGGGAGGCGGCGGCGCCACAGCTCCGCCTTCCCACCGCGACCGGGGAGGAGCCGGGGTCGCCGCCGCCGCCGCCCCCGGTGCGCGGCTCCGCCAGCTCCGGCCCCGCAGCCCCCGGCGGGGAGCCCCGGGGAACCGGCCACGAACCGGGCAGCACCGCCCCAGGGTCCCCGTCCCACTCCCCCGGGGCACCGAGCACCCGAGGGAACCGGGAATCCCCCCAAAAAAGGGGCTCGGAGCCCCCCAGCACCCCACGGTGCTGGGCACCCGGCTCCGTTTTTTGGGGTCAGGACCCTCGGCTGGGTTGTGGGATGAGGGGGGGGGGTCGGGACCCCCATAACCCATGAGCCAGGGGGGGACCGGGGCTCCCCCGGGGCTCAGCCGGGGCCTCGGTGCCGTTTGGCTGCGGGGCCGGCACCGGGATGAGCGCAGAGGGTTACAGGGAGGTTTTTGGGGTGCTGGCGGGTGAGGGGCCGTGCGGCCACCCCACAAAGGAGGGATTCAAGCAGGGGCTCGCCACCAGCCGGGAGGGGAAGGGCTGAGCTCGGGGTGCAGCTCTCGCAGCACCCCAGCCCCCCCAGGGACCCCACAAGGCCACCCCGGACCCCGCCGTCACCATCCAGGCCGAGGCTGGGAGCAGCCGAGCCCCCCCGGTGCCACCTCCGCCACCTTTTTGGCACCACGAGGGTGGCACCGGTGCCCGAAGCATTCCCGTGTCCCACAGCAGGGCCTGGGGGGGGGTTTCCCGAGCCCCCTCCCCACCACGAGGCACTGCAGGACCTCGGCCCCGCGCCCCACCGCGCAACCGCACCTCGCACGTGCCGTCCCCGTGCCGTCCCCGTGCTGTCCCCGCGTGTCCCCTCTGCACCCCAGGGCTGCACGTGGTGTCCCCCCCGGCCCCTTCTCAGCCCCCCGGCGCAGGAAGCGGCCCCGGGGCCAGCGGCTCCGGCTGCGTCACGGGGGGGAAGTGAGGCTCTGTCTGGAGGGGAAGAGCCGCCCGCAGCCCCCCCAAGGCCTCGCCACCGCAGCCGTTCCCCTCCTTGGCACGGGGACATGGAGCGGGGACGGTGTTGGGGCAGCAGGAGGGGACAGGGACGTGGCCGCAGCAGGGCCGGGGGTGCTCGGAGCCCCGCTCGCCCTCCCCGGTCCCAGCAGGGCCCCGTTGTCACCTCGATCCGAGGGACAGTGGCCACCGGGGACGCAGCACGTGCCCAAACCGCCCGGCTGCGGGGACACCAGCACGGCGGGGAAGTGTCCCCAGCCACCCTGCTGTCCCCTAGGGTGGCCTCGGCCTGCCCCACGTCACCGCCACAAATTTGGGGACACGGGGGGACAGCCCTGAGCGCCCCCAGCCCCGCCGTGCTGCAGGGGCTGGGGTCCCTTTGGGGCAGCCGGGATGCGCTGGGGACACTGGGGACAGCTGGGAGGCGGCGGGGACAGCGAGGACACCCCGGGGACAGCCGGGATGCTCTGGGGACAAGCGGGATGCGCTGGAGGAGCAGCCTGAGGGGAGCGGGGACACGGTGGGGACACACAGGGGACATGTTGGGGACACATTGGGGACACGGTGGGGACACGGCAGGGAGAGCCAGGATGCCCTGGGGACAGCAGGGACACAGAGGGGACAGCCAGGATGGAGAGGGGACATGTGGGTGGGATGGAGGACAGCGGGGGGACACCGGGGACAGCCAGGATGTGGCAGGGGACAAGGGGGGGGACACCTCGGGGACAACTGGGAACAACGGGCAGGGGACGGCGGGGACATGCTGGGGACACACTGGGGACAGCCAGGATGCACTGGGGACACACTGGGGACAGCGGGGACACACCGGGGATGGAGGAGGCAGGCACAGGGGACAGCCGGGATGCACCAGGGGACACCGGGGACGCACCGGGGGGCACCGGGGGACACCGGGCACGCCACCGGGGCGGCCGGGACGCTGCGGGGACATCCCGGAGGGGCCTCCTCCTCCTCCTCCTCCTCCTCCTCCTCCTCTTCCTCCTCCCGGTGCCCGGTAGCCCCGGGGGCTGCGCTCAGAGCCCTGCCCGGCGGCGACTCCCCCGTTCCCGGTTCCCCCCGAGCTGCGGCCCAACTTCCCCGGGGACCCTCCGGTAACGGCGGCGGCGGCTCCGTTCCACTCCCCCCCTTCCCTTCCCTTCCTCCTCCTCCTCCTCCTCTTCCTCCTGCCCCCCTCCCCAAAAAAAACCCCCCCGCGGACTCACCGGGGGGTTACGGAGGGGCGGCGGCGGCACGGGCCGGCATGGCCGGGACCGGGCTCGGGACGGGGCCCGGGGCTGGGACCGGCGGTGATGTCATGGCTGCACCGGGCCGGCCCCGCCCTGCGCCCCCGCCGCCGCCAATCCCAGCCCGGGGGCGGGGGGGGGTTTGGGGGGGGGGGGTCCCGGGGCCGCCGCCGCATCCCCCGGTCACGATCGGGGTCGCCCCGAGCACGTCCCGGTGCGCCCCCCCCCCCCACCCACCCGCACCCTTCCCCGACGCCCCCGGGGGGTTGGCACCGGGCACGGTACCGGGGCTGGGGGCGGCACCGGGGGGGGCACCGGGGCTTTGGAAGGACCCTGGGGGGGTCGCCCACCCCCGTACCCACCCCCCCCCGGTATAACGGGAGCCCCCCTGGGCACCGGCTTGCCCCCCCCCCCCCCTATTTATCCCCCCCCCCACCCTCGCAGCACGACCCGGGGACGCTTTTGGGGTCCAGGTCCAAGATGTTTATTGAGGGGGAGGGGGTCACCTGCAGGGGGGAGCCACCCCCCCGCCCCTACAGGGACAGGGGGGGACATGGGGACAGCCCAGCACCACCCCCGCTGCCCCCACACAGCTCCGTGTCCCCCCCTTCCCCAAAAAATCCCCCCCCAGGACCCCTCCGGCTTCCTCCTGGCTGCAGGTGGGTCCTCGCCCCCCACCCCACCACCACCCTACACGGGGGGGGGTCCGCAGCCTCTTTCTGTTCCTCCAGAGGTGCTACTGGTGCTACTGGTGTTACTGGGGGGGGCTCTGTGCTGCAGGGAAGCCCCTCGCTCGCTCCCAGTTCAGCTCCCGGCCGCCAGCTCCGGGTTCCCGTTGGCGGCCGCCGTCTCCTCGGGGGGCCCCGGGCGCAGGAGGTTCTGGCCAGGAGAGAAAAAGAAAAGAGTGGGATGGGTGCAGGGGGGGTTTGGGGGGGGGGTTATAGGGGTTGGGGGGCTCGGCCCCGTGTCGCTCCCACACGAATTGGTTGTTCCACGGGGTCGGGAACGCCAACAGACCGGGAGGTTTTTCCTCTGGGCTCCTGCTTGAAACCAGCGGCTACGGCAAACCGGTGGCCTTCATTCAGGGCCTGGGGGGGGGGATCCCCGTCCCTAAACCCGGCTGTGGGGCCATCAGCCAAAGGGGGGGACAGCAGACGGGATGGGGCAGCTGAGGGAAACCCCAAAACCCCCCCACGGTGAGCACCCAAGGGATAAAACCACCCCGCTGAGAGCAGGGTGAAGGGAATGAAGTCCA
Source organism: Aythya ferina (assembly GCF_964211825.1). NCBI lineage: Eukaryota > Metazoa > Chordata > Aves > Anseriformes > Anatidae > Aythya > Aythya ferina. The sequence continues at coordinate 2,997,635 of NC_140325.1, forward strand.
AGCCCTTTGCACAGAAGGCAACTGCTGCCCTCCAAATCCCAAAATGGGGAGAAAAAAGCCCCAAATCCCATCCCCAGCCTGCAGCTGAGACGTCCCTACCCCATCACAGCCACGGTGCCACCCGGGGGGAGCTCCCCAGGGCTGGGCGCTGGTCCCCAACCCAGAGCTGTGGGGACACAGCAGCCACCCGTGGGCACGCAGGGACCGTGGTGGCACCGCCTGGGCTCAGGCACAGTTTTGGGGACAAAATTTTGCCCGCAGCAGGGGCCGTGCTGGGTCTGGAGCCCCCCCCCAAGGGCGCTGCTCCATCCGTACCTGCGCAGGAGGCTCGGGGAAGCCGTGGGCAGAGCCCCCTCGGTCGGCTCCTCCGGGAGGGGACGGCTCCTCCAGGGCCAGGATGTCCACGGGGGCCTCGGCCACGTCTCTGAGGGACTGGTCGAGGGCCACGGAGGGATCGAAGAGCAGAGGGGACGGGGGACACTGCATGCCGTCCCCCACCACGTCCAGGTCCTAGGAGAGAGGACAGGGAGAGCGGCCCCGTCAACGGAGGAGCCCCCGCAGCCCTCCCGGCAGCCCCTCACCTTCATCCCCCTCCCCAAAACTCAGCAGAACTCAGCAAAATTTTGCTTCCCCCGATATTTTTTGGGGTTTCCAGCTCCTCTCTGCCGCCCACACCCTCCTGCGGGAGGCAGGGGGCCCTACAAGGCTCTTTTTAAAGGCTGGGGGGGCTTCAGGGGGTGTCCGACACCGAGGTGGGACGCCCACGACTCCGGGTGGAACTTCCCAAAGCTGCCACGATGCGGGACGCCCCCACAGCTCCCAGCATGAGACGAGGATGTGGGGCTCTCCAGGGGCATCCCAGCTCTGGGGGAAAGGCCTCGGGGCAGCCCCACAGCAGGCAGCCCCACAGCAGCACACAGGGGGCACCCGCACCCACGGGGCTGCCTCCAAGAGAGGGCAAACGCATCCTGAAAGGGACGGGGCAGGGTTTTTGGGATCCTGCCCGCACCACCTGAAATCCTACAGAGTTAAAAAGCCCTCTGGGGGGACAGGCTGGGGGGAGAAGAGCGGCTCTGTTTCTCCTTTCTGCCCTGGAAAAAAAAAATCTCTCCCACAAAGGCCGCGTTGACGCCGCTGCACTTTGGCTCTGCCTCGCGACCGCTCGGCCCCACAGGAAGGAGCCTGGAGCAGCTCCAACGCCGCCGACCTCGGTGCTGCCAGGTCCAGCTCGGCCCCACGGCAGCCCCCGGCCCCCGAGCGAGCCCTCGCTGTCAGCAGTTGTCAGATTTCTGCTCTCTGATGGAAGCTCTCGAGGTCTCGGGGACACCCGAATAGAAAACCAAAAGCCCCTGACGTCCGCGGGATTTTTTTTTGCTCAAGCAAATTTCAAAGGATTTGAAGCGCGGAGGCTTAACGCCCAGGCAGGACACGGGAATAATCTGGGGATTAAAACCCTCCTGGGAGAGGAAGGCGGGCAGAAATCTGCTTTTTTTTTTTATATATATAAAAAAGCTGAATGTTGATCTAAATAAGAGCAGGGCCCTTCGAAAGGAGCAGCCACAAGCTGTACTGTTCCAAACCCTGCTGAAGGAAGCATCTCCCAAACCCTTTGGGTTCCTGCTCGTTTTTTTCAAGGGGCTGTTTGTTCTTCTCCGAGCCAGCAAAGAGTAAAAACCATTCTGTTATCGGCGCTGGGGAGGCAGCGGTGGCTTTCTGCGCCCCCCAGCTCAGCCTGGCTTCACAGATGTGCTGAAAGCAGCAGATTTTGGGCAACTTCTCCTGCAGGACCCTTTTTTTTTTTTTTGGCCACCGCTCCCACTTACGTCGCTGAACTCCAGGGGCAAGCTCTCCGTGGGCTGGAGCTCGGCAGCGCTCAGGTACAGGTCCGTGGGGGCCGCTTCCAGCTCCTCGGGGACAGAGAGCACCTGCTCGGGGACGTAGAGCTGCGGGGGCAGGCGGAGGTGGAGAGGGCAGCAGGGCTCCTCGGAGAGGCTGACGGGAACGGGTTTGTTGCACGGCACCTCCTCCGAGCCTTGACACGGCTTGAACAGGGTCTGGTTAGTGTCCTGACAGATGTCTGGCAAGATGCGGTCAAGGGAAACCTGCGCCTTGCTAGCGGGCGAGCTAGAGGAGGACTACGAGGCTTGCCGGGCTCCCCACGCATCCTCCCGCCCTCCAGATTAAGGTGAAAAACCCTACAATTGTAGGTTTTTTCAGCCCAGGCTCCGGAGCTGCGCCCTGAGCCACGGTACTCATGTGATGGAAAACGGGGACAACAGCTACGGCCCCCCGGGGGGGGCTGGAAGGCTTAGCTGGATCCCGTAAAGCACTCACAGATCCTCAGCTGGAAGATATTACACATGCCCGGGCTCACTTTGATTTGCAGCCGTCCATTTCGGAGGCGTCTGCACCGCTTTCCAGGTCCAGCAGGCAGCGGGGACGGCAGCGCGCACAATGCTGCTTCCACCGCCAGGAGTTGGGTTCCGGTTGTTTCCAGCTTCCCACTGCATTTTCCTTCCCAGTGGAAAACCTGTTCCTGCCAGAGGTGTAAATGGGATTTCCTGCCTTTAATCACAACCAGAGGGCTTCGCTCCGATCGCATTTGCGCTCGGCAGAGCGATCCCCCAGCAGCAGCAGGAGCCCGAATCCCGTCCTCGTCCAGCAGCAGATGCACGCGGCGGCGTTCCCCACACCCCTGGGATCGTGTCCCGGGGTCTCTCCACCCTGTGACAACCCCCGCTGGGTGCCACAGAAGGTCTCGAGCATGAAGCAAGGCTTTCAGGATGGATTTCTCACCAACAAACCCACCCAAACACCCGGCAGGCTGATGTCCTCAACGTCTGACAAGCTCCCTGCACACAACGCGGGGTGGGAGAGGAAAAACAAACCTCCAAACCCACACGTGGTGGCCAGAGGCGCTGAGTTTAACCCCATCCCCTGAGCTGACGAGGTTTCCTTCGGATTTGTCCTCTCCCCCCTCACCTCCGTGCACCGAGGAACCATCCACGGGCTCTCAAAGCCTCCTGGCAGAGCCCCTAATTAGCGCTGGCCCTAACGGTGCGGAGCTCAGCCCCAAGAAGCCAGACCGAGCAGGCACTCGGGGGTGAGGAAAGCGTCTCTGCAGGAGCGGCAGGGCGGGGATGCCAGATTTTAATCTCTCCCGATGACTCCAGCCCAAGCGCTCGCTCTCCTGGTAGCCAAAAAGCAGCGGCTGCCAAGACGACGAAAGCCCCAGCTCCACCTGGAGCCCGACGGCCCAGCTGCTGAGCTCCCCGTAAGGCCCCGTGGCAAACAATCGAGCTCCTGGAAAACCAAACAAAGCCCCAGAGCCTCCCCACAAGGCGCAAAACGCGGCAGGCTGCAGACGTTAGCGGCTCGCCGGGGCTACCCGAAGCAAAGATCTTGTTTGTGGCAGCCAGAGTGAGCTGAGGGCTCAGCCACGAGGAAAAAAAAACCTTTTTTCCACTCCCTGCCCCTGCTCCCAGCCAGCTGCAAACAGCAACTGGCTCGAAGTGCTTTGTAGGTATTTATCCTGCCTTTATTTTCAAGTGTACGGCCTCTGGAGAGAAACAATGGCAGCTTCCTGCTCCCCGCGCAGAGCTGGAGGAAGATCTGCCAGCTCCAGTAAGAAAACAAACCCAGAGCTCATCCTCCCCTGCCTGCCAGCTCTGCTCCGGGATCCGGGGCTGCTCCTGACTCACAGCAGCTGCGAGCACGGCCCCGAGCTGCTCCTGGCCGGATCCGCCCTGTCCCAATGCCACACGAGGGGCACAACTGGCCCGGGGAGCCCCAGCCAGGCCGAAATTTACCCCTTTCTTCAATTCCTGCCCCAAAGCAGCGCTGCAGAGCTCAGATATCCCTTCCTACACCCACCTCCTGCACCGGGAGCTCGGCAGACCCCGCTCCGACGGCTGTTGGCACCCGCAGCCAAGGCAGGAGCAGGGATTTAGGGAGTGTGGATTTGTTTTCGTCCTCCCTTACCACAGCTGGCAGCCAGCTCGGGCTCCACGAGGTCCCCTTGTCACTTCCAAGTGACCTGGCCGCACCCCGGAGATGCTCTGGCTCGGCCAGCGGACCACAGGAAGAAAATTCCTTTGGGCTCCTGTTTGAAACCAACGGCTACAGCAAACCGACGGCCTTGATTCAGGGCCAAAAAGGGAAAAAAAAAAGAGGATCAAACCCCTGGAAGTTGGGCCTGAGATGAAAGGATACGAGTAAGGCAGTGCCTGGTCATCGGCAGGGACGGGTTGGAGCATCGGACGTCATCCACAAAGGCCAGGCACCGCTGGCTGGAGCGGGTGGTGTGCGCCTGCAAGGCCAGGAGAACAGCTCAGAGCTCTGTGAGCTTTCCAAAACCCCCCCCCCGGCCACACAACGCCCGGATTCTGCTTTTAACACGCGCCAAGATTAAAGTCTCCTGCACTACAGCGCATCCTCGCCCTCGTTATCGCCTTCCCATTCATGCTTTTGTTGGGACAGGGCTGAGATAACACGGAAAGTCTGGGCTCCCATCGAAAGAGCCTCACCTCATCAGTTTGTCGCAGAGAATGGGTTTTCTCCGACTTATCTCCTAACTTTCAGGAGCCAGTTAAGGGAAAGCTTTAAGTTTTGGTTGAAACAGCTCCAAATTTAGTTTTGTGTACACTGCAAGGGCCCGAATTCGAGTCCCCACAGGTCTGGGAGGAGTCTGCGTGTCACCACCACGCCCAGGAACATTTTCCACGTGAAAGTCAGAGCTCCCCCTTTCAAAAGGGAAAATCCTGCACCCCCACACCACCATTTCTGTGGTTTTGCTGCCTGTTTAACCCCCCCCCTGCGAACCCACAACGTTTCAGCCCACCTGGGGATGCTGGAGGGCGTCATCCAGGACCGGCTCTTCCCTCCGAGCACCTCACAAAGGGCAGAGGGGACCAAGAGGAGAGACGCAGCCCTCCAGGAGGATGCCAAAACCCCCAAGCAGGCCCTGAGCTGGCGACGTACCTGCTGGGCAGCGCCGTCGGTCGCCAGCATCCTGCGCTCCTTCAGCTGCCGGTGCAGCAGGGCCTCGACGCCGTAGCGCTGCCGGTAGCGCCGCAGGCACTTGAGGCGCTTCAGGTTCTCGCGTTCCTTGGCCATGAGCCCCTCGGGGCCCGTCAGGAGGCTGCTGCCTGTGAGAAATGAAGAAGGGATCGGTGAAAACAGCACGCACCCACCTGCTACGCTGTTCCCATTTCGTTTTTTTTGGGTTTCCGAGAGTCAAAATCAGCCCTGGGGAGCTCCGGCAGCTGGCTGGTGACAGGAGCTGACACAGGGAGCTCATCTTGGGGTTCCACCAGAGGATGACAAAGCAAACTCCATCCCAAAACTTATCCCGATTGCCCCGTGCCCGCAAGGAGTTCTCAGGCTGGTTATTTTTAACCCTCTTTTAAAAATAATTTGGCCGAAGTTGAGTGTGATTTCTAGAGGCAGAATATCAATTTTTTTTTTCAAATTTCAGCTCGCTCCCGTGTTCTGGAAGCTTCCCGTAAGCCCTCCCAGCTGTAATTACAGGGCAGCGGGCAGGATCTGCAGCTCTGCTTTGCTAAAACGAGTCCTCCCAAATTGTTATGTACCAAACTTCCAGTTATTTTTACTTTCCGAGACGAGTTATTATAAGAGCACGCTGGGGAAGCGTTCCTTGCTCTGTAACCTCTCAGCCCGTTCTGTAACCTGGGCCTGCCTCTGCTCAGCCATCAGCTCCGGCCTCTGACAGCATTTTTAGGGAGAAATCCAAGCCAGGCAGCAGTGATTTTGTAAAAAAAAAAAAAAAGTTGCATCCGTGCTAAGGACGACGTCATTACAGCAGCACCGGTGCAGCTACCGAAACAAACCTCTGCCCATGCAGACAGGAGCCTGCAGATGAATAAATTTGTGTGTTGTTTGTAAGACCAAAAACAGGAAATCCCCTACAAAAAAAGCACTTTTGTCTCCGAATTAACTTTGTAGTCTCATTTCCTGGCAAGAGAGCAAACTTTGAAGAGCAAAGAAATCCGGCAACCCCTCTAACCCGAACGATACCGATCTGCAGGCGCGGGGCCAGCCACAGAAACACCCTGGCAACCCCTTTTTTTAAAGAAAAACATGTTTTAAATGTAGATTTCTGTGTGTTTTAGAGAAGACGGTGCCCTCGGACGGAAGGATACGCACCAGAGGCTGCCTGCACCGGTACTTGCCTATGGCTTCGTGCTCGCCCTTGCGGCTGTGCAGGAATCGCCGCTTCTTCTCCTTCAGGAGGTGCTGGAGCCGCTTGAACTGGTCGATGTAGAGGGACTGCAGGCGGATCAGCTTCTCTCGCATGATCAGGGCCACCTCCTCGGCCGTGTACACGCCGGCGTGCCTGGAAAACACCCACAGAAGCAGGGGATGGTTTGGGGAGGGCCCTCGGGGCCGTTCCCCTCGCTGGGTGACGCAGGCGTTGGCAGAAATGCTGCTGGAGAGGGGCCGAGACAGACAGAGCAGTTGGTGAGAAGCAGAAATAACAATTTTTAGTCCCAATTTCAATGAAGGGAGCACCCCGAGAGTGCAGCTTGCGTGGCTGGCTCCAGGCTGAAGGAGGATCAGCACCAAAGGCTTCCCAGAACCACCAGGCAAAGCCCTGGCAAGCGTTCACACCCAGAAACTCACCCCGGAACCGAGTCCCAGCGCAGCATCGTTAATAAAATCACCTCGTTAAGGGCTGCTTCCCGCTATCACCCCGAGCTAAGGCTCTGTGTCACCCGCAGGAGCCACCCACTCACTTCAAGGGATCCTCCTGGTCGCTATCGATGCTGTCAGCCTCGCTGTCCGGGTCCCCTCGCCACGTCTGCTCCACGGTGATAGGATCCTGCTCGCCGTCGCTCCAGCTGTCCTCATCTGAGGAACGAGGGGCACTGAGAGAAGGGGCACGGCCCCACAGCCCCCCAGGAGGTGAATTTGCTCTGTTTCGTGCCAAAAGGAGGCTCTTCCTCCCCAGCAGGGACGTGGAATGAGAAGAAATGCATCAACTGGGGGCTGTTTTGACTGCGCCCACCTGGCTAAGGGCCACGGTGGTGCCCAGCGAGTGACCCCACAAGTCAGGGAGCTCAGCACCGGGGTCTGCCAGGCACCAAGCGGCGCAGAGGGAAGCTAGCTAGGGTTTCTGCAAGGAAACCTGCAGGATTTGGGGTTTGTGGCGTGATTTGCCTGCAGTCAGCAGCACCAAGACGCAGCAGGGGCTGCAGAACGCGGTCCTGTACCCGCGGATCTTTCCCTCGCTGGCTTTACCAAGCCCTACCCTCACTTCTCCACGGCAAGGAGAGCATCGGGTCGTGGTTTTTGCTTTTCTTCTGTGCTTACCCAGGATGCGGCTGGCCTCGCTGCGGCTGCTCTCTGCGGCCTGGGAGCCCAGCTCGCTCTTGGCGTAAGAACTGAGCTGGCAGAGCAGCGTCTCGCTCGCGGGCCCCGGGTTGGATTTCTTCATCTGAGCCTGGAGCGCCAGCGTGTTCCGACGGGCGTGCTCGGCGCAGAAGGACACGCTGCAGGGATAAATCACCCGCTCGTCACCCCTCCAGCCAGCAAAACGAACAAGTGAGACACTGAGAAACGTTCAGCCTGCCCCCCACCTCTCACCAGAAGGAATAAAACCGCCCGCCCCTGGCTGCAGGTGGGGCAGGGAAATGCCAGAGAGCCCCAGGTGGCTCGCAGACCGCACAGCGCCGCTCCGACACCGCCCCGAGCTGCGGAGCTGGCAGCCACGCGGCGCAGGAGCAGAGAGAGAAAAGAGCTTTTTACTTCAAGCCACTGAGGCGAGCTCTTCTGCTTCCAAACGTCCACACTGGACTTTTCAGGCTGGCCAAAGCCGACGGAGATTTTTTTATCGCAGAGGGGCCGAGGGCAGAATCAAGACTAGCACTGTTCTTGGTAAGCTCCGAGGATGAGACGCGGGTTGAGATGCACCCAGGAGCAAAACTGAACCCCCTCCCCGCTGTGCTGGCTGGATGTGCTGATGTTTGAGCTCCTTCCAGCCACAGCAAGTCCAAATCAAACACAACCAGAGCACACACGCTGAGGATGAGCCGTAAAAACAGACTCCAACTCGAATTTGCTGGGCTGAAGCCAGGGGCACGTGGGTGCAAGGCCAGCTCTGACAAAGGTGCAGCCACCTCGTGATGGCAGAGGGCAGACGGGGAGCAGAAAGGCTCCACGCCAAGTCCCCGGTGCTTGTGGAGCCTTCTCCTAGCTCAGAAGCGCTTCAAAACCTTGCCTGAGGTTAACTTCAGCGCAGCAGCTGAAGGAAAAGGCCCCGCAACACCTTTCTAGATGTGAAAATCCTTCCCCTGCCCGTTTTAATTCGCTCTGATGGGGGAGCGGAGAACCGGCGGGACTCACCCATCCTTCTTCTCCGGTTTGGGGGCAGCATTGGGGCAGCGTTTTCCGTTCTTGGCCGAAACGTAGCTGCACTGCTTGAAAGGGGCGCTCCTGTCCTCCAGGATGTGCTTGATGCAGAACTCCTGGCCCTCCAGGCGCGGCTGCGAGCACTGCCGGTGGCTGAAGGCGCATGCCAGAGGCTCCTGGGGCCGCGGCACCGGCGTCAGGCGGCCTCGGCTCGAGGGCAAGACGTGGATGCGGATTCTGTTCATGCCAACAGCTGGAAAAAAAGCAGGGCAAAGGAATTAGGAGGAAGGAAATGAACCACGCGGCCACGGCTCACACCTGCCAGGGCATCCCAGTGCAAATCCTCGTCCTGATGGGATGTTGGGGGGGGATGAAAAAGATCCTACAGTGAAGGGTCCCTTTGGGGGGGGAAGAGGGGTCCCTGGGGAAGGAAATGGGGGTCGCCAGTGCAGAAGGGGTCCCTGGTGGGTGAAACGGGTCCCTAGGGAAAAAATGGGGGAACCCAAGAAAAAAAGGGGGCCCCCAGGGGGAAGAAACGGGTTCCAGGGGGAGAAACGGGGGTCCCGGGAGGATGGGGGGGACACGGGGGTGTCCCGGGGGTGGAGGGGAACCCCCCTTAAACAACCCTAGGGCCTCCTGCTGACCCCCTGCCCCCCCAGGACCCCTCCAGACCCTCTTAAACCCCCCTATGACCCCCTGCACCCCCCCAGCACCTCTCGACCCCCCCCCAGGACCCCCTACTCCCCACTAGACCCCCTTACACCCCCCTAGGACCCCCTGGACACCCCCCCAGACCCTTTTAAACCCCCACTAAACCCCCCTTAAAACCCCCTAGGGCCCCCCCCATAGACCCCAACCCCCCCCCCCGCAGGGTCCTAGCGCCCCCCCCCTCCCCGCACGTGCTCCGCCGCCCTCCTCCCGCGCCGGCCTTCGCGCATGCGCCCTGGCGCCGCCGCCCGGCCGGCCCCGGCCGCCGCCATTTTGTCCGCGGGCGGCGAGCGTGAGGGGCGCTCCCTCCCCCAGCGCATCCCGGCGCCGGAGGCGGAGCAGGAGAGCGGCGGAGGAACGCGAGGATCCCGGGGGAGCCTCCCGGGGAGCTCGGCGGGGCCGTTAGGGAAGGGCCCCGCCGGTCCTAAGCGGGCGGGCGCCGCCGCCGCCATCTTACCTCGCTGCCGCCGCGGCCTCCCCGCCGCCTGCCCGCGCAGCCCGCCCCCTTCACCTCAGCCGCCCCTCCTCATTGGCCCGCCCTGCCGCCGGCCCGCGGCGCGGGATTGGCTGAGCTCGATGTCACTCGGCGAAGCCACGCCCTTGGGAGGGTGGGCACGTGAGGGGCAGCCGCCACGTGGCCGCGCCTGCACGTGGCTGGGGTTGGGGGAGAGCCCCCCGGGGGCGCGCCTGGCTTGGGGCCGGTCCCAAAAGCTTTGGGGCAAAAGCCAGAGCCCCAAAGCCCCCCAGGGAAAGCCTCGATGCCCCCAGAGCCTCCTGGAGATGTCCAAAGCCACCCCCGAGGAGCTGGAGGCTCCCAGCCCAGGCTCCAAGAGGGAAAGGGAAAAGGAGGGATGAGCCCAAAACACAGAAACAGCCCCAAAAAATGCAGGGATTTATCCCTGGGTTGGCTAAAATGTGGGAAGTGACCTTAAAAATTCTAGGGATTTACCCCCAGGTTGGTCAAAATGTAGGAACAGACCCTAAAAACTGCAGGGATTTACCCCCGGGTTGGCCAAAATGGGGGAACTGACCCCAAAAACTCCAGGGGTTTACCCCCAGGTTGGCCAAAATGTGGGAACTGACCCCAAAAACCCCAGGGATTTAATCCCAGGTTGGCCAAAATGGGGGAATAGACCCTAAAAACTGGAGGGATTTACACCCAGGTTGGTCAAAATATGGGAACTAACCCCAAAACCTGCAGGGATTTACCCCTAGGGATGGCAGCAAGCGTAGGAACACGCGGAGCTCGGCGTAGAGAAGGAGCCTGGCAGAAGCCGGGTGGAGACGATAACGTTTATTGAAGTCTGGAAAAGTGAGAGGCTGAAGAACAAAACAAGTTCGGCTTTTCCAAAAAACGTCAGACCCCCCCCCACCCCCGCGAGGCGGGCGCCCTCGGCCACAGATTTCGGGCTTAATTTCGGGTTTTGGTGGCGGGAGGAGCTGCGGCGCAGGCAGGGCTCCCCCCAGAGCTGCCCCGCGGCCCCCTCCAGCCCTGCCCAGTCTGACCAGTGCCTCGCTCCCGCAACCAGAGCGGGTTCTGGGCTTCGCATCACGTCCTACAGACACCAGGGCTCAGCACCCTGCTGGCCCTTCGCACGCCACCCCCTCTCCACCACCACCAGGAGCACCCCAAAACCGGGAGCACCCCAAAAACCTTCGGCGCAAGCCACCTGCCCAGCCCGGCGGCCCCTTTCCCTCCCCATGCACCGTTTTCCTCCGTTCTGACCCCAAAAAGCTCCTCGACCCACTTTCTGTCGCCATCAGCTTGAGCGGAGCCACGTGAGCAGCCCCGAGCCTCGCTGGGGGGGTGCGTGGGGGGGGCCCCCGCAGCACCTGCCAGCATCACAAAACTTAAAAAGGAACAAAAACGCTAAAAGATATAAGTTACTGCTTAAATTATTTGTAAAACATCTCGGTTTTGTTTTTTTTTTTTCTGCGACATGTTTTAAATAATCCCCTCCCCGGGCCCCCCGCCCCCGACGTGTTCCCCAAATTGGGTGGGGGGGGGGGTTCAGTTCCAGCAGGGCCGGACCCTGCTCTTAACTGGGAAGTCGGCGAGGGAGGGAAGCGAGGAAGAGAAAGGGATTTTGTCCTTTCACAGCTTCGAGGGCTCCTCGCGAGGAAATAAGAAAAGTTCTAATAAAAGAGTTCTCGGGGGGGGGGGGGGGGGCAGCGGGGAACACCAACAGCCCTTCCCCTCCACCGCAGGGGATGAGGAGGGAGGGGGGGGAAAAAAAAAAACGGGGCAGGCAGGCCGGTTTGTCCCGATTCAGTAGTAAAAAGGAATTATTTGGGGAGGGGAGGCAGCGGCGGGGGCGGTTCTGAGGGCAGGGGGGGGGGCCGGGGTCTGTCTGTGTTGGAGGCTCTGGAAGCGGCGCCTGCCCGGGAGGGGGGGTTCAAAAGCTCGCCGTAAGCGTGGAAATCGAAGGCTGGGGGCTGGGTGGGCTGCATGCCCTGGGCGCTCAGCAGCGAGTGCAGCATGTTGACCGTATCCTGGTAGTCACTGGCCTGGTTGGCGTTGTGCCCGTTGGCCCCCGCTGGCCCCCCCTTGTCCGATTTGCCGTGGGGCCCCCGGTTTTTGGACGTCGGGGTTTGTAAAGGGAGGCCGCCGGGTTCCGAGCCGTGACCCGGGAGGTGAGGATACGGGAACTGAGCCCCGGAACCCTTGGAGCTTTTGCTGACTTTGGGCTGGTGCTCGTGGGGCGCCGCGCTCGCCGCCGCCGTCGCCGCCACCTCCTCCGGCGGGGGCCTCTTGCGGGAAGAACCGAAGAGGCCGTAGCTTTTGTGGGGCACGGCGCTGGGGGGGGCGAGGTGTTTCGAGTCTCCCGGGCGCTTGTTGAGCACCCCGCTGGGGCCGGCGGCGAGCTGGGGGTGCAAGTGTTTGTGCGAGTGATGGTTGTGGTGGTGGTGGTGGTGGTTGGAAGAGTGGCCCTTGTGTTTCTCCTTGTGTTCCCGGCTCTTGGCGCCGCTCTCGTCCAGGGAGCCGGGCCTGTCGGCGGCGCTCGGCACCTTGATGCGCATTTTGATCTCCTCCTGCTTGGAGGGGAGAGGCCTCTCGCCTCCTCCTCCTCCTCCTCCGCCCGTCACCGGGATCCTCAGCTTGAGAGCCGAGGCTTTGTCACCTTTTTCGGGGCCGGGAGGCCGCTCGGGGTTCTCCGAACCGATGGGGATTTTCAAGATGATGGGCGAGGGGTTGCTCTCCTGCTGGACTTCCCTCTCCCGCTGCTGCTGGACCAGCAAATTCTGCGCGGCGTAGGCGTACTGGGACCTGACGTTGGCCTCCATGTTCTCCAGCTGCCTTTTCTGCGCCGCCAGCTCCTCGGCGTGCTTGGCTCGGTATTCCTTCAGCGACACCTTGGCCGCCGGCGCGTTCTTGCCGCCCTGCTTCTGATAAGCAGCGCCATCTTGCTGCAGAGGGTGCTCGGCCGCCGAGCCGTCGCTAGTCCTGTGGCCCTGGGAGCTTTCCAGTTTGGGGGGAGGATGCTGGGCCAGCCAGTGCTCCGGCTGAGCCCCCGCCGCCGCCGCCGCCCCTTCCGCGCCGCTCTGCTCGCGGGGGGATTCGGTGGAAGGCGGCAGGGCCGGCCCCGCGCCGGTGGCGGTGGAGGACGTGGACATGCTCATCAGGCCGGCGATGTTCATGTCCGAGCTGTTGTTCCTGGAGATCATGTTGAGGATGGTCTGCTCCGACAGGCTCTTGTCTTCGCTGTGCTCGTCGGCCTTCGACTTCCTGGCCGCCTGCGAGGCCTGAAGGAAAGCAGCGAGCGGTTATCGACCTGGGGCTGTCGCAGAAAGGACGCGGGAGCAGCCTCCCTGCTGGCTGATGGACACCCACTGCCCCTTTCTCTCTCTCCTCATGCCAAACAACCCGGCACGGGGCTGCTAAAGCAGTTTAAGGACCAAAGTTTCTACAGAATTAATTCAAAAACGAGGCACTCGAGTGCCAAGGGAACATTTTGCAGACCCACGGTGTTCGGCTCCCCCCCCCACGCGTGCCCTCCAGGCACCGCCTGGCCTCGTAATGCTTGGAGACACCACACAAAAAACCTCAGGGCCCGCGTTCTCCTGCAAGCAGCCACGAAGCAGACTCTTACCCGCCAGTTCCGGATGCGTTTGAGCCGGTTGGGAGTTTTCTCGAGGATCTGCAGGAATTCGTGAGTCAGTTCTGCAGAGGAGACACAAAGCCAGGCAGGATGGTCAGGGGCGGGCAGGCCGGCCCTAAATCCATCAGGGCAACCCCCTACTTACTGATGAATGGAGCTACTGATGAGATGGAGCTACTCCAGGAGGGGAAATACTGACAGCTAGAACCACTGACCACAGGTTAACTCATCTCACTGTGCGCCTTTTGCCATCTCTGTTGTACCATAGCAGCTGCTGCACTGGAAACTTTGGCAAAACCAGAAGCCCTTTGAGTCCGTGAACCGGCCGGTGGCCGTGTTGGAATGGCAGGAACAGAGATGCCAAGATAATACAAGAGCCTTTTGGGGGACCTTGCTCCAAAACTTACCATCTAAGAGCTCCAGAGTTACAGTGCCATCAACGTATTCCCACCAGTGCTTCCCGTCCGTGGAGACTGGGATCTCCCAGTTGGACCATTTACAAGCCAGGTGGATACAGACGCAGGCCACAACGGGAGGGGTGTACTGCAGGCTGAAGGTGGTCAGGTGCAGGCTGACGTCACCAGCAGGGAGAGAGAAACAGAAAGCCATGAACTCCCAAGCCTGAACCTCAGCACACACAATCGCCCAACTGGAGAGACGCTGCGGAAGAGGTGGAGGTGGGGGGGGAAGTTCCCTGCCGTTCCTCCCCCAGCACAACCCTACAGGCGTCTCCGTCCCACTCTGCCAGGCTGCTCCTGCCTTCCCCGCTGCGCTCCGGGCACCTCTGGCAGCTCAAGGCTCAAGCCCTCCTCTGAGGGAGCAGCTGGGGTACCTGCCAGCCCCCACCTCTGCTGCTGGCTCTGCTCAGCCTGAGAAAAACAACAACAAAACAAAACCAAAAAAAAAGTCCTAGTGCAGCTCCTGGGAAGGCAACACCACGGGCAAAGGGCGTCGTTACCGCTCCGAGAACCTACAGGTCGAGCAGGAAGCTCCTAGGATCTGCGCTCATCCCCTCCTGTCTCTCCGAGGGGAGCGATCTCGCCTCCGTGTCAGGGAAGTTTACAGCAGAAGCACCGAATTCCTGAAGGCCCACGCCTGGTTTTGCAGTTAGGAGCCGAATTTGCAGAGATCTGCACCGGTTGCGTTTCAAATTAAATCTCACTCTAAACCCCATTTACCCCAAATCTGAGCCACAGCAGGATTGGGCCCATTGGCTACGAGAACTGCAGCGCTCTGCACAGACCCAACCTGACGTTCCTCCATTAAAAAAAAATAATTAAAAATTATTAAAAGTGCTAAAAGTCACCTCCCTGCTCGTTGGACGTGCGCCTTCTCCAACTGGCCACCGTGGGCTTTTAGGAAGGGTTTGTTCTTCCCCCAGGGAGCTTTAGAAAAAGCACTGATGCTGCAGCCACGAAGCCTGCCGTAAGGGAACGGGCTCACGGAGCTCCTGCCACCGCCAGGCCCTGCTCTCCCTCCCCTCCTGCAGCGACTCAGGAGCGTCTAAAAGGCAGCCCCGGCCACACGCCAAGTGTTTCCAGCAGTAAATGAGATTTGCTCAGATGGCAGAGCTGGGACGGGAGGGCTACGGAGCACCAAAACCTCAGAAATCCCAACGGGGAGCTCGAGCCAACAGCGCGTTCGAGAACTGGGATGCAGCAGCACCCCACAAGCTTCCTCTCCAGCTGCAGGAACACCCCACCAGGCCCTAAAAGCCACGGCAGAGCTGCCACACTTGTGGACAAGCCCCTTAGAAAGCACACTGCTGAGCCCCTCCGGGGTAACAGCAGCCCCATCTCTTCACCACGCGGGGGTTACTCAAAAGCTTTTTCTATCCACGCATTTTTCTATCTCTGTGGAGATAGAATATTTCATATTTTTCATATTTCATAAAATATTTCATATTTTTCTATCTCTGTGGAGACACAGAGCTGGGCATCAACGGGCAAAAAAGGCACGAAATCATTTCGTGGGTATCGGATTTATCCACACACCAAGAAGTCAAACCCGGGAAATTCAGAGTGAGAAAAAAAAAAAAAAAACCTTATCCCCTTATCCAGCATGGCTACAAAGCGAAGTCCTGGTGCCCCAAGAGCCTCAACTCTGCCCTACGACGATGCCAGGAAGAATAAAAATGTTAAATATTTGTAGCTACGCCTGAATTTGTCGACTTGACTGCTCAAGCACCTCAATCGGGCGTTTCGAGGCATCACGTTAGGGCAGAACCGGGGCTGCCTGGCCGCGTTTCTCACCTTCTGCTTGGATTTCTTTCACGTCTAACCTGACCTCCTCGTTTCTTGGTTCTGCAATTACCGCTGCAGGGATAAAACCCGTCCCAAGGAGGTTATTTCCCCACGCAGTACTAACACTTCACGCCAGTGTAGGAAGGAAACCCACAGGGTGCCCTCTGGAGCCGTGCCACCGAGTTGTTCTCTGTCCTGCTGCCTCCCTGCGCTAGCGGCGTGCTGCTGGGCGCTGCTCCACCACGACGGGGATGTGGCGACGCTTTGCCACCCTCCCCCAAACTATTTTCTGGGGTTAGGCAAAGATTTCTGCTGTTTTAGCCTCCTCGTTTGGTGTTTTATGAGCAACGAAGCTCCATCCCTCTCTAGGCAGCACGTGGGGCAGACCCGACTCCTAACCCAGCTTTTTCCTCCCATCTTTTCATTTCTGCCACCTCTTTCCCAGAAACACAGCGTTTTCTGACGCCACAACTCGGAATTTGCCTGAAACTGGTAATCCAGAACACAAAAATTACAAAAAAATAAATAAAGATGGACGTCCCAACTCCAGGACTGCTACAGGCCTCACCAAGAAAATCCAGGTGGCACCTGACAGAACTACCCGGACCTCTCAAGGTGAGAAAAAAAATAGATTTTTATTAATTTCCCAAACTCCTTCTGCAGGCAGCGCTTCCTGGCCTGCCAGCGCAGCCATTCAGGCCAGGCAAGGCTGTGCTTTTCTCCTGAAATCCCTCCTGCCGGTGTCCAGCTCCTGTTTCTCTCCCTTTACACTCCAAACCAGCTTTATTTGGGGACACAGACTGCTTGTTTTCAGAATCTGCACAGCACCCGGTGCAGCGAGAGCTCCCTCTCTGACACCTCGGTACTAAGCAAGCAAAACCGTGCTTCAAATCCACCCTACGCCTGGTTTTCTTTTTGGAACTGTCAACAGCTGCCTAGCCCTGGGAAAATAAAGCAGTGAGGTTCTACAGCAGCCCGTCTGCCTCGCTTACACGGCTGATTTTGCAGCTGGTTTGGGTCAGAAGCCAGCAAGAGAAAGGTTTCCTGCCATCTCCGAACCAAACCCAGCAGCCCCCGGTTGCTCACTGGCTAAGCAATGCCCCAGGGGTCACCGGGGGCTTCTCTCCTCCAGGTAAGACCCTTTGCCAAATAGGAATTAATTAAATCAGAAAATAATAACCTGTTGGTAGCCATGAAATAGGAAGTTTGCGCCAAGTCCTTGCTGGCTGAAAGAGAAAAGGAAAAAAAAGCAGGGGGTTAGCCCTTCTGACAAAACACTGCTACGTTTTACTTCCAAAACCACCAGCTTTTGGCCACCGCGTGCAAAATAAGAGCCCCCAGCAGCTGGATCAGCTCACGCCACGTCTAGGGAAGGCATTTAGAAGCAGACAGAGAGCTCAGGGGGGCTCAGCAGAGCCAGAGGTGCTCATAAATGGCTCTGTTTTGATGCTGGCTACGGTTTTTGGCTGCGGGCAAGCTCTCCTGCAGCAGGGGGTCACGAGCAGGAGCCGCCTCTTACCTCGCACGAGCTGAGTGCACTTCACCACGTGGGTGTGGGGGTGGTCGATGGTGATCTCAAAGCCTGGAAGGAGACAGAGAGAGAGAGGGCCATCAGGTAACGAGCAGCAGAGCCCAACGGATCTACGAACCTCGTGTCTCCTGCTCCCGGGGGACAAGGGCAGGGATAGAGGAACCCGTTGTCCTTTATCCCAAAGGCTTGGGACCTCCAGCCACAAAACCCAAAGGTCACCGCTGCTGCCAGGCCTCCATCCAAGCATCTCAACGAGTCCTGCGCCTTGAAAGGCCTCGCTGAAAACAAAACAACCACGAAGCAATTTAAAAATAGCAAGACAAAGCCTCTTCCAGCAGCTGGGAGGAAGGAGAAGACAATGGCATCTGCTCAAAGGAATTTCTGTCACCCAAAGAGCTAAGAGGAAGCAGACGTTTTCCCTTTGAAGGAGGCTGCAGCCCTAAGAGTCAATGGAACTTAATCCCCGCTTCGGTTTCCTATTCGCTTGGTGCATTATGGTTTTAAAGAAAAGACAAAAATCCCGTCGGTCCATCTGTGCAACAGACTCGGTTCCTTCCAGGCAGAATAGCCCAGAATATTCCAGATGAGCTGGGAAGTTAGAAAAGGGACAGGGAGAAGTGAGAATAGCTCGGATCACGCTTCACCCCCTGGCTCAGGAGGCCAACACGTGCACCCCGTACACCCCTGGCTCCTCCAAACCCCTCCTAAGGTGGGGATCAGCAGGGATTTACTCCGAACCGAGTCAGAAATAAGAGAGCTGAGCATTTTGGGGGGCTACACGCAAACTGAATCTGCAGCAGAAGAGATGTTAGGAAAAAATAACGTTTTCGGAAGGAGCAGGACGCTGGATCCAGGAGCCACAGCCCTGAGCGCAGGCCCCAGCTTCTGCTTTCAAAACCAAGAGGTGGCTGGGAGGGGAATAAAAGAGCAATCTGATCACGTTAACCTCCAACCAGTGTCTGAGCAGAACAAAACCTGCTGTGGGGAAAAAAAAAAGAGAGGAGCCACACTTCCACACTTCGGTTTCTCTGAGGATTGAAATAGATGCGAGTTACACCTAGAAATGCTGAGGTTAAAAGGAAAACAGGAGCACGGTGGGGTGAGAGCAGAGTTTGTTGCTCGGGCTCTTGTCCTGCCAGCTGGGCATCTGCCCCCGAGCTGCGTGGAGCACTCCTGGCTCTGGGATTCGTGTGGCAGCCCGCCCGCTTTGAAAAACTTACCCAGGGTCTGCAGGATTATGCTCTCCAGGATGACCAGGTCCTGGGCTTGTTGCAGGTAAGCCTGGGGTTGAGAGGACAGGCAAGTTACTCGCCACGAGGCACTCCCCATGAAGCCTGCCTGCTTCTAAAACTCCTCTCTCAGGGAGGTGAAAACAGCCAGGGGAAATCTTTATGCCCACCTGGCACAGATTCCCTGCCAGAGGGGAAAAAAGCAGAGCAGGGCAGACCCGCTGCACTGCCAGAGCTCGAGCTACAGGATCCAGACCCTCTCGGTCCCAGCCCCTCACAGGAGAGGAGGCAGCTTTTGTCCTAAAGCTTCCCCGGATAAAGCTTCCCCTTTCCCACAGGGCTGGCTGCTCGGTTTTGGGTTAAGTCTTGAGAAATTTGGCAACGTTTCTACCAAACCCACTGCTGAAGGTGTGGGGACGGAGCAGCCCCAGCTTCACATGCCATCCTCTGCCATGCCAGGCACGGCGCAGCCCCAGCAGCAGCCCAAAAGCTCTCTGCAGCTCAGAGGAGAACCTGAAAGCTCTCACTGCCCACCCCAGGATGAAGCCACGTGCTTTTAGAGCAGCTCCTTTGGAACAAAATTGAAGGAGGAGCTGCTCGGGGGGCAGCCCGTTCCCATTCCCCGTGCCCCAGCTCCTCACATCGGGGCGTATTTCCCCGACCCCAACGCTCACCTCGCTCCTGGTGTCCGGAGGAGGCTCCTGGGGATGCAGGCAGGCGTGAGCCACCTTGATGACGTGCTCCAGCTTATGGGGCTGCTCCTCCACCTTGGCTGCCAGGAACAGAGCCGCCGGTGCCACCGACTGCGGGGGAAAAAAAATTTACTCTTTTTAAGTTCTAAAGTCTCAAATCAGAGCAAATGAAATCAGATGAATGTTTATCTTAATTAAAAAATAAATATTAATGATTTAATTTTGGTAAATAAAGCCTGCACAAGGCTAAACGCCACCAGGAAGATGAAGGATCTCTGGTGCCACACAGCAGCTGCAAAGCCCCCTCCCTGGGGCAGGTCCCACCACGTCACCGTGACCCCCCCCCAGCCCCTCCTGGCAGCAGGAGCAGAGCCAGGGACCCCCGGAGTCCCCCCCCAGCACTTACGTTCCTGTGGAACTGGGTGAAGGACTGCACCATGTAGAAGCGGTGCATGTACACGATGGCCGTGTTGATGGTGAGCTGCGAGCTGGTGGCGGGGCTAAGGAAAGGCACGACCCCGCGGGGAACACCTCCAGCCCCAAAACACCAGGCTGGGCCCAGCTCCCTCCCCCAGGCCCTGCTGCTGAGATGGATCCGGCCCCCCAAAACCAAGCCTGGTTCCCCAAAACTCGAGCCTGGTTCCACCGTGCCTGGAACCAGCTTCCCAAGCTCCTGCTGACCCCAGAACCAGGCCTTGATCCCCCCACTCCAGGGCCAGGCTCTCCCCAGCTTCCCCCAGCTCTCCCCTCTCTGGTGCTGTCTCCCCCCAGTGCCCCCCAGCTCTCCCCACTCCAGGACTGGCTCCCCCCAGATCCTCCTGGCTCTCCCTGCTCTGGACCCGGCTTCCCCCTGGTTTCATCTCCCTCCAGCTCTCCCCACTCCAGGCCCTGCACCCCTCAGCCTCTCCCTACTCCAGGGCCGGGCTCTCCCTACTCCAAACCCATCTCCTTTCCCTTTGGGCCCAGACTCCCCCAGCTCCCCCCAACCCTCCCCACTCCAGCCCCAGCCTCCCCACCTCCACAATCGGTCTCCCCCCAGCTCCCTTTGACTCCCCCTACTCCACGCCCGGCTCCCTGTTCTCTGGCACCAACCTCCTGCAGCCCCGGTTCTCCCCACCTGCCCCCGGCTCCGGCTCCTCCCTTTTAGGGCCCGGTTCTCCTCAGCTCTCGCTCCCCTAGGCCGGGTTCTCCCCTCTCCGGGCCCAGAACCCCCCCGGCTCCGGCTCTCTCCACCTCCAGGCCCGGCTCCCCCAGCTCCAGGCCCGGCTCCCCCCGTCTCCGGTCCCGGCTCCCCCCGGCTCCGTCTCTCCCCATCTCCAGGCCCGCTTCTCCCCCCTCTCCATGCCCTGCTCCCCCCTCTCCACCCCCAACCTCTCCCCGTTCCCCCTCCCCACCCCCTTTAACCCCCCTCCCCTCCCTCCCTCCCCTCTCCCTCAGCGCAGGCCGCGGCGGCGGCGGTGTAGGCCCGAAGCGCAGGCCCGGATACACGTTGAGGCGCTGCCCCATGTCCTGCAGCAGGTTGGCCGCCTGCTGCCGGTACGAGAGCTCCTTGTCGGGGTCGAGGCCGGCTCGGCGCGAGGGGCTGCGCTCCAGCTGCTCGCGGCTGAAGTACCAGCGCCGCCCCGCCGCGCCGCCGGCCCCGCCGCCCGCCGAGGCCTCCATGGCGGATCCGCGCGCGCACGCACGCACGCACGCACGCACGCACGCGCTGACGTCACCGGAGAGGAAGGCGCGGGGAGGGGGGGAGCACGGCGCATGCGCGCAAGCGCCGAGCCGGAAGTGGCTTCAGTAGGGGGGTGGCGGTGGGCCCCGTGGCACCCCCCACACACACGCGCGCGCTCCCTCCCCAAACCCTCCGACCTTTGACCTTTGACCTTTAACCCTTTGACCTTTAACCCCTTGACCCCCCCCCTCCCGCCCCTTTGACCCCCAAGGGCACGGCACGGCTCGTATCAAAGTGCGTTTATATAATTTATCTGTACAGGATAAAGGGGTTTGGGGGGGGGAGGGGGGGGGGTATGAGGGGGGAGGGGGCCGTACCGCGGTGGGGGGGGGGGGGTAAAGGGGCTGAGCCCCCCCCCTCCCCCCCCCAGCTGCTTGAAAATAAAAAATAAAAGGAAAAATGAAAAAAAAAAAAGTCACTTCAGTCGTTTTTTTTTTGCATTAAAAGGTGGGGGGGGGCTGCCCCTCCCCCTGCAGAGCGTGCCCCCAACCCCCCCCCTCAGAGCTTGGGGGGGGGGGCACAGAGGGGGCTGGGGACCCCCCCCCGGCCCCCAAACCATGGGGGGGGGGAGGGGAGGGCAAGGGAGGGGTCCCCACCCCCCCTCTTTGGCACTGGGGGGGCGAATTTCAATAAAGGCTGCGCCTTGCCCCCTCCCCAACCCCCCCTTAACCCCCCCATTGCAGGGGGGAGCAGCCCCAACCCCCCCATTCCGGGGGGGGGCAGCCCCCAAAAAACAGCGCCTGGGGTCAGGAGGGGGCAGATCCCAGCCCCCCCCGCCCCCAATTTCTCCCTTTTTTCCCTCCCTTTTGGCTTTTCCCTCCTTTAACCTTTTTTTTTTTTGGTGGGGGGGGTTTCCTCTTTTTCGCTTTTTTTTTTTTTTTTTTTTTTTTTTTGCCCGGAGCAGGCTGAAAGGGAGGGGGTCGGGGGCGGGGGGGGGGGCCCTAACTGCCCCCCCCAGGGCCAGCGTTGAGGAAATAGGTGGTCATCTCCCCCTTGCCCTTGACCTTCACCAGCCCCCGGCACTCCAGCGAGTAGCCCTTGGCCGCCAGCACCTGGTAGAGGTCCGTGGTCACCTGGGGGGGGGGGCAAAAAAGTGAGTAAGGGGGGTTTGGGGGGGGCTGGAAAATGTCCGTGTCCCCCCCCCCCGGGTCCTGGCTTACTTGGATGCGGTCGGGGACGCCGGTGCTGTCCATGCGGCTGGAGACGTTGACGGTGTTGCCCCAAATGTCGTATTGGGGCTTACGCGCCCCGATCACCCCCGCCACCACCGGGCCCATGTTCAGGCCTGGGGGGGGACAAGGAGGGACAAGGGGGGACAAAACAGGGGCGGGGGGGGAGGCAGAGTGTCAAGGACACCCCCCCCGCAACACACGCAGACACAGACAGACGTAGAAGCAATGGGGTGGGGAGGGGGGGAAGGGGGAGGATAAAAAGGGGAAAGGGGGGTAAAAAGAGGGTCAAAAAAAGGGAAAAAGGGATGGGGAAAAAATGGGGGGGCAAAGAGGGGGATGGGGGGAGCAAGAAGGGGAAAGGGGGGGCAAAAAGGGGAAAATGGGGGCAAAGAAGGGAAAATGGGGGAGCAAGAAGGGGAAAGGAGAAAAAGGGGCCAAAAAGGGGAAGGGGGGGGGCAAAAAAGGGGAAGGGGGGGCAAAAAAGGGGAAAAGGAAAAGGGCCAGGAAAGGGAAAATGGGGGCAGCAGCAAAAAGGGGAGAGAGGAAAGGGGAAAACTGGGGCAAAGAGGGGAAAATTGGGGCAAACAGGGGAAAAGGGGCAGCCGAAAGGGGGGAAATGGGGTCTGGGGGGGGTCACGGGGGGGGCCCGCTCACCGATCTTCATCTGGAAGTTGTTGAAGGAGTGCTCGTTGATGTACTTCATCTGCTCCATCAGGTGCATGGCGTAGTCGGCCAGCGCCGCGATGTGGCTGCGGCCTTCGCGGTCGTAGGTGGCGGCGTTGAGGCCCGAGGCCGCCATGTAGGTGCTGCCGATCGTCTTGATCTTCTCCAGCTGCCGGTATTTCTGCTCGCTGATGATCTGGGGGGGGACACAGCACCGGTTTTGTGCCTCCCCCCCCCCCCAACCACCGAGCACCCGCAGCGCTCCGTCACCGCCCCGCTGGGGTCTACGTGGCCCGGCCCTGTGCTCCTCGGCCTCCTTCGTGTGTTGCTCCATGGCCTCCCCCGTCCCCATGGGTCCCCACGGGTCCCCAAAAGTCCACAAGGAGTCCCCAAAAGTCCCCAAGGATCTCCAAGGGTCCTCAAAAGTCCCCAAAAGGACCTCAAGAGTCCCCAAAGGGGAGCCAAGGGGACCCAGGAGTCCTCAAGGGGACCCAAGAGTCCCCAAGAGGACCCAAGGAGTCCCCATGGGTCTCCAAAAGTCCCCAAAATGACCTCAAGAGTCCCCAAAGGGGAGCCAAGGGGACCCAAGAGTCCTCAAGGAGACCCCAAGAGGACCCCAAAAGTCACCAAGGAGTCCCCAAGGGGAGCCAAAGAGTCCCAAGGAGACCCAAGGAGACCCCAAGAGGACCCAAGAGGATGCAAGAGGGACCAAAGAGGGACCCAAGAGGCGGCAAGGGAGACCCAAGAGTCCCCAAGGAGTCTCCAAGAGGACCCAAGGGGACCCAAGGAGTCCCCAAGGGGTGCCCAAAAGTCACCAAGGAGTCCCTAAGGGGAGCCAAGGAGTTCCAAGGAATCCCAAGGAGACCCCAAGGAGTCCCCCCACACCTCACCCCCCTGGGGTTCATCCCCCCGCGCCCCCTCCGCGGCCTGCCACGCGCCCCGCGGCCAACCTCGTCGAAGTCGGCGATGATCTCGTTGAGCAGCCGCAGGCACTCGACGCCCTCGTTGTTGGCCTCCAGCTCGACATAGAACTCGGAGAAGTTGCTGATGGAGGCGAACATGACGGCCACGCACTCGCACGACTGGTAGTAGAGCTCGTCGTTGCGCCGCTCGCGGGCCAGGAAATGCGCCGCCACGTCCTTGGGCAGGATGTTGTGCAGCAGCCGCCGGTTGTAGGCCTGCAGCTCCTCCATCTCCTCCTTCTCGCTCGTCGCCTGTGGCCACGACACCCCTTGGAGCCACGCCGGGGGGATGCGGGGGGTCCCCGTGCCTGGTTTTTTGTCCCCCCCCCCCGCCTCGGTACCTGCAGCTTCCAGAGGAAATCGAGGCGGGCGGTGGACTCGACCTGCTGCGCGTGCAGGTACAGAGCCAGGGCGAAGACGGCCAGGACGACGGGGGTGACGTAGCGCAGGGCCACCTTGCCCTCTGCCGGGCTGTGGAAGGAGCCCCCCCCAAGGCTGAGCACACCACGACCCCCGGCGTGGGGTAGGGGGGCTTGGGGGTGCAGCCTCTGGGCCCCCCTGTGGGGATGGGGACACGGCAGCGGGCACCGGACCCCAAGGTTGTACCCCAACAGGAGCCTATTGATGCATCCAGACCCCCCCCAAATGCATCCAGACCCCCCCAAAATGCACCCACATCCCAAAAGATGCACCCCTAAAGATGTAACCAGACCCGAGGCGTCCCCGAAGGTGAACCCAAAGCCCAAAAAAGCTCCCCGAGCCCCCAGTAAGCCCCCAAAAGATGTGCCCAGAGCCCCAAAGATGCCCCTGTGCCATGTGGAGACCCCAAAGGGACACACAAAAACCCCAAAGGGACATACGGAGACCCTAAATGGACACACGGAGACCCTAAAGGAACACACAAAGACCCCAAAGGGACACACAAAGACCCCAAAAACACTCCCTCCCTCCCAGCACAGCCCCCCAAGAGTCCCTCCCGCTGCCTCCCCCCTCCCCTCCCAGCACCCCACTGCTCCCAGTTCCCCCAGTTCCCCCCTCACCATTCTCCCTGGGTCACGTTGAAGAAGGGCCTGCGGGGAGGACAGAGGGGCGATCGGGTCAGCGGGGTGAGGACCCCGAACCGGGGGGGAACACGGGACCCCCGGGGGGGGCCAGGGAGGACACTCACAGCGCGTTGGCCACCACCAGCAGGTCGGCGTTGTCGAAGAGGGCGGCCTGGGGACCCTCCACCAGCACCAGGTAGGTGGCCTCGATGGCCACCATCAGCAGCAGCTTCCCGATGCTGCTGATGTGCAGGAAGACGGAGCAGGCCAGCAGGCTGAGCAGCACGCTGTAGGTGAAGTACTGCGGGGGGAAGGGGGGGGACACGGGACACGCGGGTAGGGGGGTGCGCGGGGCTGCGGTGGCACCCGTGGGCACCCCCACCCCATCCCACAACTGCAGGGACCTGGCACCTGTGGGGTGCAGGACTTTGCACCCATAAAGGCTGATGCCAGCACCCTATAAGCTCAAGGACCCCGTGCCAGCACCCCTGGGGACATGGCACCCATGGGGACCCCATGCAGCACCGTGCAGGACCTTGCACCCATAGGGACTGATGCCAGCACCCTAAAACCTCAAGGACCCCGTGCCAGCACCCTTGGGGACATGGGACCTGTGGGGACCCCGTGCCAGCACCCTGCACACACAAGGACCCCATGCCAGCACCGTGAAGGACCTCGCACCCATAGGGGTGGATGCCAGCACCCTATAACCTCAAGGACCCCGTGCCAGCACCCTTGGGGACCTCACGGTGACACCCTGCACCCCTGTGCCAGCACCCTTGGGACACAGGAAGGACCCTGGGGGGGTACCCTACTCACTCAACCCCCCCCCACCAACACACCCCAAGGACTCTGCACCCGTGCCAGCACCCTACACCCTCAGAAACCCCATACCAGCACCCATGGGGTCCCTACACCTTCAGGACCCCACGCCAGCACCCGGCACCCTCGAGGGCCCCCACTGGCTGCCCTACACCAGCACCCCAACGGGATCCCGTGGCCGGGGGGGGGGGGGGTGTCCCCATCCCAGCACCCCACAACCGCTCACCTCGGGGAAGTCGCAGGCCAGCCCGTGGGGGCGGCACGGCCCCGGGGGGGTCCCCAGCGAGAGGTTGAGGGCACGGAGCTGGCACGGCCCCACCGCCGCAGGGGTGATGTTGAGCTCGCGGGCGGCGCAGTCCCGCAGGGGAACCCGGCTGCAGGCAAACTGGGAGGGATGGGGGGAGGCAGGGGGTGAGCCCCGAGCCCCCCCACCACGTGTCCCAACCCCGAATCCCGTCCCCGAGCCCTCACCATGTTGACGAAGGCGGCGACGAAGACGAGGAGGACGGTGAAGACGGCGATGGCGGTGCTGCGGGCGCGGGAGCGGACGATGGCCCGCGAGAGACGCTGCAGGGCGGCGGGGAAGAGCTGGAGGGGGGGTAAAAAAAAAAATAAAAATAAATAAATAAAAACCTGTCAGGCACCACCGGGCCCCCCCCACGCGAGCTGCCCACCCACTCGCTACTCACAGCAACGCAGGAGTAGATGGCGCAGACGAAGAGGATGGCGGAGAGGAGGACGAAGATGCCGACGTAGACGCCGAGCATCAGCGGGGAGCTGCGGGGAGAGGCGGCCGTGAGAGGTGGTGGGGGCGATGGGGGGGGGGGGAAAAAATGGGGGCAGCGGGGTCGTGGCACTCACGGGGGAAACACCAAGAACTGGAGGCAGCAGATGAAGCAGAAGACGAGCAGGGTGCAGGCCACGTAGCCGCCGAAGCGGTCGTCCACCTTCTTGGAGTACTGCGGGGAGGAGGAGGGTGAGCCGGGACACGGGGGGGGGACCACGGGGTTGGGATGGGATGGAAATCCCATAAAAGGACAGAGGGGGCCCCCAAAAAGCATGGAGAGGGGCCCCAAAAAGGATGGAGAGGGGCCAGGGGACCCCAGACTGGGATGGAGGGGACCACGGGGCCAGGACGAAGGTGACCCAAGGGGGTGGAGGGGACCAAGGGGACAATAGGGTTAGGATAAAGGGGAGGGGGGGGGGGCAATGGGGGGGGTGCAATGGGGTCCCCACCTTCTTCTCCAGATCGGGTGTCTGGAAGGTGAGCAGGAACTTCTTGACGTGGTCCTTGCGGAGCTGGTCGATGCTGCGCGCGTCGATGGCCCGGCTCAGGAACTCGTCCACCTCGTCCTCGGGGTTGAGGGCCTCCTGGGCACCGCGGCTGGGGCACGGCAAGGGGGGGGTCAAGGCTCTTTGTGCCCCCCCCCCAGGCTCGGCTCCCTTCCCAAAACACCGAGCACTGAGTGTTGGGGGCACTTACTTGTCCTTGCTGGAGTCATCAATGCCCTGGGGAGACACAAGGGAGGTGAGGGGGGGGCATCAGGGGCACTGGCAAGGATTGGGGGGGGTCCCAGGGCTGGTGAGGATGGGGGAAAGACCCCCGGGGTGACCCTGGGGGGGACATCCCCAAAGTCACCAGCAAGAACAGGGGACAGAGTCACAAGAGTGACAAGGCCTGGGGACGTCCCCAAGGGTCCCCAAAGCCTGGCAAAAAATGGGGGGGGGGTCCCAAGGGTCCGTAAGGGCAGGATGAGGGGGTCCTGCCCCCAGTGAGGATGTGGGGGGGGGACACACTGAGGGAATCCCGGCTGTGGCCAGGAGGAGGAAGCAGCAAAGTGCTGCGGGCGCAGATGGGGAAGCCACAGGAAGGTGTCAGGGGGCTGATACGGCTACGGCGGGGGGGGGACCCATACCCAGTGCCCCCCCAAACCCCCCGGGGGCCGCTCACCATCTGCCGGAAGGCCTTGGAGTCCTTGGTGCGGGAGAAGGAGCGCTCGGGCACCCAGCGTGGCACCAGCCCCTCCGTCGAGTTGGCCCGAGCGCGCTGCAGCTTGGCCAGGATGGCTTTCTCCTCCTTCTGCGGGGCGACGAGGCCGTGAGGGGGGCACCCCACAGACACCCCTGTCTGTCCCCGTGTCCCCCCCCTGCCAGCCCGCTGACTCACGCGCTTCTGGCTGCAGCCCACGATGAGGAAGGTCTCGATGTTGTGCTCCTTGAGGTAGGCGTTGCGCTCGCCGCCGTGGCCCGGCTCCACCTCGTAGTCCCCGTTCAGGTACTGCAGCGTGGCCCAGGTGATGTGGATGCGCCTGCGGGGGTCCAGGACAGAGAGAAAAAAGGCACTGAGCCCTGCTGCCA
This sequence comes from Aythya ferina, assembly GCF_964211825.1. Lineage (NCBI taxonomy): Eukaryota > Metazoa > Chordata > Aves > Anseriformes > Anatidae > Aythya > Aythya ferina. Next base: position 3,025,251 of record NC_140325.1, read on the forward strand.
CCAGCCCCATAATCCTGGACCCCCCTTTCCAGCCCCTTCTCGCCCTGCCCGGCTCACCCGGCTTTGCCCCCCGCCTCCATGTGGTTGGCCAGGGTCACGTCGTTGGACCAGACGTCGAACTGCCATTTGCGCAGCCCCAGGACCCCGCAGTGCACGCGCCCGCTGTGGATGCCCACGCGCATGTTGACGTTCACCCCCGTCACCTCGCGCACCAGCCTGCGGACGGTCCCCCCCCCCCCGGCACCACGTCACCCGGCGGCCACGACCACCCCCGTGGGCACCGGGGACGGTCGTGTCCCCGTGTCCACGAAGCCAGGGGCGCAGCAGCACCGGGGACGTGCATAAAACCGGGCTGGGGACGCGCACCGGGGATCGTGGTGGCACTGGGGATGTGCCAGTTTTGGGGACACGAGGGGTTGAGGTGGTGTTGTGGTGGCACCGGGGACATGCAGGCACTAGGGACAGGCACAGAGCCCCCCCTTGGGACTCTGGTGGCACTGGGGATGTGCCAGGACCAGCGACAGGCACAGCCCCTGGGGTCTCAGTGGCACCAGGGACGTGCCAGCTTTGGGGACACGCATGGTCTTGGTGGCACCGCGGACACACCAGCACTAGGGACGGGAACAGAGACCCCCCTTGGGACTCTGATGGCACTGGGGACATGCCAGCACCAGCGATGGGCACAGCCCCCTGGGGTCTCGGTGGCACCGTGCCCACCCCACTCACGAGATGGCCTCGATCATGTCGACCCCCATCTCCACGCAGCAGTGCGCGTGGTCCCCGCGGGCCTCCGGCAGCCCCGACACGCAGTAGTAGCAGTCCCCCAGGATCTTGATGCGCAGGCAGTGGTTCTCCTGGGAGGGGTAAAAGGGACAGCAGAGAGGCCGGGCAGGTCAGGACGGGGGGGTCCGGACCCCCGAACCCCCTACCCCGGCTCACCGCTCACCGCCGCCAGCTTGTCGAAGCGCGCGAAGAGCTCGTTGAGCGTCATCACCAGCTCCTGCGCCGTGCACTGCGACGCCAGGCTGGTGAAGCCCTCGATGTCCGCGAAGAGGATGCTGCCGGGAGGAAGGGCACGGGCTGGAAATGGCCGGGGAGGGGGACACCACCACCCCCCACCCCCCCCCGAAACCTCACCCACACCCCCCCCGGGTACCTGACGTTGTCGTGCTTCTGGATGTAGATCTTGTGGAACATCATGTCCTCCTTCTTGGTGTTGATGTCCTCCTTCATCTCCATGGCCACGTGCTGGGGCAGCACCGAGAGCAGCAGGCGCTCCTGCGCCCACCGCCACCCCGTCAGCCCCCGGGTCACCCCTTCCACCGCCACCCCGGGGTCCCCGTTGTCCCCGGGACCCCCTCCCCAAGGCTCTCGCGGTGTCCCCAGCCCCGTCCCACCTGCTGCCGGTTCTCCCGCTGGAGGTGCAGCCGTGCCTGGATGTAGCCGCGGGTCTCCTGGAAGGCCTGGCGCTGCGAGACCTCGGCGGGGTAGTGGGTGCAGACCCCCACCACGTTGGTGCACAGGAAGATCAGGGCGTTGGCGCTCAGCTGGTGACAACGGGGGGCTCAGCGCGGCCACCGAGGACCCCCAAACCAAACCCCACACCACCAGCACCGTACCCCCCCCCCCCCAGCCCCTCAGCTCACCCCAAAATCCCGGCTCTAGAGCGCGGAGGGGAGCTGCCGATAGGACCGGGGTGGGGGGGCTGCAAGGGGGACGTGGGGGCTCAAGGAATTGGGGTGAGGGGGGCACGGGGCAAGGGGATGGGGGAAAATATGGCCCAGGGGGATGAGATGAGCGTGGGGAGCCTGGGGATCTGGTGCACGGGGAACACGGGGGGATCAGGGGACAGGGGGGGACCTGGGGGTGCAGGGACCCAGGGCAGGTTTTTGGGGGGGGCACGGGGCTGCAGCCAGGCCCCGCGGGCCCTCGGGAAGCGGAGGAAGCCGGGGGAGGGCCGGGAAGCGGAGATGGCTGCAGCGGGAGCGCTGCGGTTTCCCCCCTCCCCGTCCCCATCCCCTGGGACCAGGGCCAGGGCTATTTATAGGGCTTGGGGGGGGTTGGGGAGGGGGGTGCTCCCACCGCATCCCATCCCCACTGCCTGCCACGCGGGGTCATCCCCTTGAAAAGGAGGTAGTGGTGGTGGGGGGGATGTCCCCTCCCGTGCCCCCTGACCCGAATTGGCTCCAGCATCGCCCTTCCCTGCCCCAGCCCCACGGGGACAGCACGTGGCCCCCACCCCGGCCAGGCAGGGCGAGGGTGACAGCCCCAAGCTGGGGGGGGAAAAAGCACAGCCAGGGCCTGGGAATGCACAGCCCCAGGGCCAACGCAGCCCCTGTGCCCCCCCCTTCGTGCCCCTGGCCCTGGGGGGCAGAATGGGGGACGGTGCCCTCTTTGGAGACCCCCATGGGGGCCCGCCCCCCCCAAGCTCTCTGGCCCCTTGCCTTCCCCCGGGGGTTTCCGCCAGCCCCACAACGGGGGCTTTGTGGGTGCCCCCGCCCCGGCACGGCCCACAATGGAGGGTTTGTGCGCGGCCCCAGCGCGGGGAGGAGGGGGCGACCCCAGCCATGCCGCCAGCAGCACCCACAGACCCCCCCCCCAGTGGGCATCCAGAACCTTCCAGGCACAGAAGGGGCAAAAAAGCCAATTTGGCAACCAGGGGGTGACTCCAACAGAATTGGGGGAGAACTGGGGGAGAACCGGGAGGGTCCCCCATCCCCAAATACCGCCCCCAGCCCTGCGCCACCAGCACCCCCCCCAGTCCCGAGAGGGTCCTACCTGCTTCCAGAGGAAGGGGTCGGCGGCGTTGCGGTGCCAGGCGATGGCGAGGTGCAGGGCGGAGAGCAGCGCCCCGGCCAGCACGGCCGCCCGCATCCGCACGGGCAGCAGGGTGTAGGTGATGTAGATGAAGAAGACGCTCCACCAGACGCCCTCGGCCGCGCTGCGGGGCGCCGCGGCCACTGTGCCCAGCGCCTGCACCCCGGCCAGCAGCCCCAGCACCACGTAGCTCACCACCCACATGTAGTCCTGGGGGAAGGCGCTGCGGCTGCACAGCACCATCAGGAGCAGGAAGAGCCCCGTGGCGCCCGCCAGCGAGGCGGCCGCCGGCACGTGCGGGGCGCCGGGCAGGCAGTGGAAGAGGAGCATCACCCCGCAGACCAGCACCAGCACCCCCATCAGCACCGTCAGGCTGCTCTGGTTCATCTGGAAGAAGTAGCGCTGGTAGAGCCGCTCCAGCTTGGCCGACTGGAAGCGTTTGGAGCGGAAGACCTGCAGCAAACGCCGCCAACACTCGCCGGCCGACAGCCGCTCGCCGCGGCCCCCGGCCCCCTTGGGCGCTTTGGCCTCGCTGTCCTCCAAGCCCAGGTCCCCCGATTTGAGCCCCGGGTCCCCCGCCGGCCCCTTCTTGCCGTAGTGGTCCTCCTGCCAGGTGCAGCGCAGCCCCGGGGTGGCCCGGGGGGGTCCCGCGCCCCGTTCCATCTCAGGGTCCTGCAGGCAGCTCATGTAGCGGGGGCCGCAGAGGGCGGCGCGCGGGCGCTTGCCCTTCTTGCCGTTGCGCTCCCCCCATGCCGTCTTCCTCTCGTCCACCTTGGGCACCAGGATGCCGCTGAACCACGACATGCTGCGGGCACCGCCCGGGGGTCAGCACCCAAACCGGGGGCCCGTTGCCTCCGGGACCCCCGACCGCTACCTCCGGGAAGCACCGAGCGGACCCCCCTCCGTCCCGACCCGGCCCTCCCCGGGGAGCTGGAGCCCACGGCACCGTGGCACCGGCTCTCCCTCCAGCCCCGCGGGTGCCGTGCCCGTGCCGGCGGCAGGTGCCCGGTGGCGGGTGCCGAGGCTGGGCCCCGCCGCGGCCTCCCTGGCGCAGTGACCTGCGGCGAAACTGGAACCGTCCCCGGGCGTCCCGGCCCTGTTTGTCTTGAACGGCGGCCAAACGGCTCCCCGGGGCACCGGGGCCCAACCCGGGATGTGGCAGCCGGTCCCAGCCCCGGGGTGCGCAACCAAAGGGAACGGCCGCCGGGAAGGGCCGGGCCCCGGAGCCGGCGGCCGCCTCCCTCCTCCCCTGCACCGGGCACGGCCGCGGGGACCCCCCCCGGGCCCGGCCGCCGCACCCCGGGACGCCTCGGGCCCCGCCAGCGCCCTTCGCCCGCCTCCCACCCCGGGGAGCCCCGAGGAGCCCCCGCTGCACCGGCACCGGCACCGGCACCTCCCGGAGCCCCGAGCACCGCCCCGCGCCCTCGGGGCCGCTCAGCCCCCGCTGCCCCGGGGGCCCTCGCTCCGCCGCACCGGGCGCGCCCCGGCCCCGGGCACGGTCTCCGCCGCCACCGCCCCGGATCCCCGCCCCGGTACCCCGGGGGTCCCCCCTCTCCGGTCGCCGCGCCCTGTGCGCCCGGTCCGGCCCCGCTCACCTCCGTGTCCGCCGCCGCCGCCGCCGCCACCGCCCGCGGGGCCCCGCGTCCCGGTCCGGTCCCGGTCCGGTCCCGGTATGGCTCCGGTCCGACCCCGCCGCCGCCGCCCGTTCTTACACGGCGGCCGCGCTGCGCCCCCGCCGCCCCATCCCGCGCCCAGGCCGGGCCCCCGGTACCGGCCCCGGTCGCGGTCCCGGCCGCAGCCCCGGCCCGCCCCGGCCGGTGCCCGCCCCCCCGGCCGGATCCGCTCCCGGGCGCTCCCGGCCGGCGTCTTAAAGGCGCAGAGGCGGCGGTCCGGTACGGCCCGGTACGGCCCGGTACGGCCCGGTGCGGCGGGGGAGGCGCGGGCGGCGCGCGGGGGCGGCGGGCGCGCGCGCGGGCACGGGCGGCCCGGTACCCCCGGGGCCGCGCAGACACGGCCACACGCGCCGCCGGCCTGCACCGACATGGCGGGGACAACGGGGACACGCGCGGCCGTGTCCCCGCACACGCGCGGGCACGCGCACACACACACGCCCCCCCCCACCCGTACCCCCCTCCCGGTGCGTGCCCCTTGCACACTCAGCCCCTCACTCGCACAGGCGCGCGCGCGCGCGCACCCCCCCCCCCCGCGCGCATCCCCGCGCCCCCTTGCACGCGCACGCACGCGCTCGTGCACCCTTGCACGCGCGCTCGGCCCCTCTTGCACGCGCATCGCCTTGCACACGCAGACCTTGCACACGCGCACCCCCCCCTCTCCGCACCCACGCACCCCGGATGCCCCCCCCAGCGCGCGCACCCCCTTGCACGCTCACCCCCTTGCACAAGCACCCCCAGCATGCACACACCCCTTTGCACACCCCCTCGTTCGTGCCCCACCCCCCAATTTGTTCACGCACACCCCCACCAGCACCTATGGGCGCAGGGCACCCCCCCATGCTGCCCCCTCCCCAGTTCCAGGGGGGCATGAACCAGGCTTTGGGGCACCCACAGCCCCAGGAGGGGTCCAGCCCCGGGCCTCCTGCCCCCCTCCCGTTATCCCGGGGGCCAGGAAAGGGTCGTGCAACCCCCCCCTTAACAGCAGCACCCCCCCATCCCCCCCCCCGCAGCAGCGCTGGGCCCCGGGGAACGCAGATTAATCATTAATTACCAGCGCCGCCGCTGTCCCTGTGTCCCCGCGGCCCCGTGAGGAAGTGCCGCCGGGCTGGGGGGGGGAAGGGGGGGCTGGCAGTGCCACTCGTGTCCCCGTGGGGCCATCAGCACCCGGCACAGGGCCAGGGCTGGGGGCACCCGGGGGCTTGGGGGGGTCCTTGGTCCCAGGGAGGCCGCTTGCACCCCCCTGGTTGTTGGCACCCAGAGGCACCGTCCTGCCCCCAGCCGGATCCTGACCCTGATGGGGATCCCCAGACCTGATCCTGACCCTGATTGGGACCCTTGGGCTGGATCCTGACCCTGCTGGGGATCCCCAGATCAGATCCTGACCCTACTAGGGCTCCCCGGGCCAGATCCTGACCCTACTGGGGCTTCTTGGGCTGGATCCTGACCCTGATGGAGCTCCCTGGGCCAGATCCCGACCTTTGCTGGAGCTCTCCGGAACGCATCCTGCCCCTGCTGGGGATCCCTGGGCCAGATCCTGACCCTGCTGGAGTTCTTGGGACCGGATCCTGACCCTATGGGGGCTCCCCGGGTTGGATCCTGACCCTACTGGGGATCCCCAGGCCAGATCCTGACCCTGTTGGGGATCCCTGGGCCAGATCCTGACCCCACTGGATCTCCCCGGGCCGCATCCTGCCCCTGTTGGCACTCCCCAGCCCAAACCTCGGCCGTGCCGGAGCTCCCCGGGCCTGCCCCTGCCCACTCTGCTCCTCCCCGGGCCGGATCCCGACCCCCCCCCCGGGACCGCTGGGGCCGGTCCCCGCCCCGCTGCCCCCCTCCCTCCCTCCCACCCCCCCCCGGGGGCCGCAGCAGCCCCGGCGCCGCCTCCATCGATCGCGGGCGGCTTCGCGGCGATGCCGCAGCACCGCGGGGCCGGGCAGGATGGGGCCAGCCCCGGGGACACCGGGGATATTTTTTTTTGGGGGGGGGGGGACCCGGTGTGAGCACCCCAAACCCCGGGCACGACCCCACGCGGGGACACGGGGACAGAACCGGGTGTGTGTGTGTGAGTGGGGGGGGGGGGGGGTCCGGACACCGACACGCGTGGGTACGGCGGCGGCACCGGGGCCTGGCAGCACCGGGGGCTGCGGGGAGGAGCCGTAACCCGGTGCCCCCCCCCGCCCCCGCCGCCGCCGCCGCCCGGTGGCTGCCCAGCTCCGGGGGCGCAGCCGGACGCCACGGGGATGGGCGCGGGGGCGGGCAGGCGGGGGCGGGGACGACCGGGACGCCCCGGCGGCCCCGTGTGATGCGGAGCGAGGCGGTGGCGGTGGCGGCGGCGGCGGCGGCGGCGCGGCCCTTCCCGGCGGAGCGCCGCGGTCCGGTGCGGGGCGGCCCCGCCGGGATCCCGGGGGGGTGCCGCCGGGGATGTCCGGCCCGCCGCAGCCCGCAGCTCCCGGTTCCTTCCAGGTGAGCGAGCCGGAGCCTTCCCGGTCCTCCAGGGTCCGGTTCGGTTCGGCTCGGTTCGATTCGGTTCTTTTAGGGGAGGGAGGGGGGAAAGAGGGAGGGGGGGCTGCCGGTAACGCCGCAGCGGCGGGGGCCGTGCCTCCCGGTGCTCACCGGCCGCCCCCGCCGCTCCCCCCCCCCATCCCCATCCCCTCGCAGAGCCCCCGGAGGCTGCCGAAGCGCAAGAGCCGCTTCAAGCGCTCGGACGGCAGCACCTCGTCCGACACCACCTCCAGCATCCTCCGCAGGCAGGTGAGCGGGCACCGGCACCGGCACCGGCACCGGGGCGGGGCAGCCCCGCCAGCCCCGTTTTTGCCCCCCCCCCCCCTCCCCTTTTCCTCCCTCCCCGGCTCGCTCTCGGGGGCGGCGGCGCTGCGGCTCCGCAGTAAGGCACGGGCCGGGGGAGCGCCCGGTTCCCTTTTGTGTCCCCCCCCCATAAAAATAAATAAATCCTCGCCCCCCCCGGTACGGCGGGGACCCGACCGGCTGGTGCTCAACCTCATCCCCCCCCCCCCTCGCCCCGGGACCGGAGCCCGGCTCCGGTACCGGGCTCCGGTGGCATCGCAGCGGCTAAAAATAGCGAGTGCTGCGTCAGGGCCGGGCCGGGCACCGGCACTGCGGCGCCGGGGGGGGGGTGGGGGGCGGCACCGGGGAAACTGAGGCAGCGTCAGGATCCCGGGGGGTGTCCCCGGGCCGCCCCCATCCCCCGCTCCCGTAGCCTGTCCCGCTCCCGTCCCGGTTCGCCCCGGTACCGGGCGCCCCCTCCCCATCCCCGCCCGGGGTACCGGGGAGCACCGGGGAGGGGATGGGGGGCGCGGGACGGCCCGGGGGGGTCTCAGGGTGGTCGGAGCACCCGGTAACCCCCGCAGGGTGCTTCCTGCCCCCCTCCCGGTACTCCCGGAGCCCCCGGTACGCCCCATCCCCGACCCCATTGCGGTGCCTTCAGCACCTCGGAGAGGGCCCGGCCCGGCCCCGCCGCTGCCCCGGGGCCGGTACCGGTGCCCCCCGGGACCGAACCCGTCCCCCCCCCACACCCCCCCCATCACCCGAGGGCTCCCCGCTTCGGGCCGGCCCGGTGCCTCCGGTACCCGTCCCGCCGTGCTGTAACGGGGCGGGCCGGCCCGGTCCCCCGGGAGCCGCAGCTGCCCCCCTCCTCGGGGGCGGGGGGGGCGCGGCGGGGGGGCGGGAGCGGCTCCGGCCCCGCCGCAGGGCTCGGCCCGCAGAACGGGGCTGCTGCCGGCTCGGGGCAGGACGGGGCCGCCGCCGCCGCACCGGAGCATGGAGGTACCCACGGGCCCCCCCTCCCAACACCGCCCCCCCCCCCCCGGTACCACCGGCCGAGGGGGGCTCCGGGGGGGGTGGGGGGACCATCACGGCCCCGCCGCTGCTGCCCCGGGACCCCCCCTCCCCGGTAGCCCCGTCCCGGTGCTCAGCACCGGAGCCGCTCGGGACCCCCGGCGGATAGTGGAGGGGGGGGGGGGGCACACCGGAGAGGGTCCGTAACCCCCCCCCCCCCTCGGGGAATAAGGAGCCGCCCCCCTCCCCGGTGTGTCCCCCCCCCCCCCTCATCTCCCCCATCCCCATCCCGGTGCGGCGGGGGCGGCCCCGAGCACGGCGGCGGCTCCGGGAGCCCCGGGGAGGTGGCGGGGAGAGGGGGGGGGTTTGGGGAGGGGGGGGGGGGCGGCGGGAGGCGGGGGCGGGGAGGGGCGGGGAGGGGCGGCGGAGCGGAGCGGGCAGGGCCAGGCGAGCCCGAGCCGCAGCCGGAACCGGAGCCGGTGCCGGTAACCGGGTGGTGGTGGTGGAGGCGGTGGGGGGGCGGGGGGGGGCTCGGCTCGGCTCGCCCCGTCTATGTCGTTTTCTGACTCCAGCGCTACCTTCCTGCTCAACGAGGTACCGGCCCGGTACCGGGAGGAGGGGGGGGGGGGCACCGTGGGGGGGGGGGGGGGGACACCGTGATCGCGATGTGGGGACCGGGGGGAATCCGTGCGCGGCGGGGGGGGGCCGTGCCCGCTGTCACCCCTCGCCTTGTGTCGCCCCTCGTGTCCCCCCCCCCCCGGCCCTTTGTTCCTCGCCGCTATCCCCCCCTTCCCCCCCCCCCACGGGGCAGGTGCCCCCCCCCCTCGAACCCCTCCGTGGCCGCGGACCCCCCCCCCCCCGAGGGTTTTTTTTTTTGGGGGGGGGGCGGTGATGGAGACGCCGCGCTGGGGATGCTGAGGGGGGGCTGCTGAGATGCTGGGGGGGGGGGGGGGGTGGGAGGCGTGCTGGGGAGGCCATGTTGGGGGGGGGGCCATGCTGGGAAAGCCATATTGCTTGTGTTTGGGGGGGGGGGGGGGGGCTCTAACACCACCCCCCCGGGGATGAGCGAAGCTGAGATGCGCAGGGTGGGGGGCGTGGGGGGAGGGGGGGGCGCGCCACGTTGCTGAGCTCAGCTCGCCAGGGCCTGGAGCTCCTCGGGGGGGGTGGGGGGGGGCGGGCGGGGGGCCGCGGGGGGGGGGGGGCTCAGCCACATCCAGGCACCTATAAATATTTCACTGCAGCTTCTGCGCCTGTTCCGGGCGCAGCAGGCAGCCGCTAATTGCCGGCGGGGGGGGGGAAAAACCAAGGGGGGGCCGCAGCGAGGCCCCGCACTTGGGTACCCCAGGGTTGGGGATGGGGAATGGGGCTGGGGGGGGGACCTGGGCAGGGCCACGGCGTGGTTGGGGGGCACAGGATGGGGTCCCACAGCCCCCAGCTCTGCCCTACATCCCATACCGGGGGGGGGCTCTAGGTTTTCCCCCCCCCAGCACGCGGAGCTGATGCCACGCGCGGGCCCCCAGTTTGGTGGCACCGGGGATGCCGAAAGCGGGATGGGGAGGACCGGGGACCCCTTTTCCGGGCTGGCCCTGCTGGGAGGTGGTGGGGGGGACATGGACACCCCCACCCCGTTGTGGGGGGGTCCCCGCAGCCCCCCCAGCACTCAGCCCCGTCCCGCAGGGCTCGGCCGACTCCTACACCAGCCGCCCGTCCCTGGACTCCGACGTGTCCCTCGAGGAGGATCGCGAGAGCGCCCGGCGCGAGGTGGAGAGCCAGGCCCAGCAGCAGCTCGAGAGGGCCAAGGTACGGGACGGGGGGGCTCGTTTCTTTATTTTTTGGGGGTGGGGGGAAGGCGCTGAGCCCCCCCCCCCCTTTTCCTCCCCAGCACAAGCCGGTCGCCTTCGCCGTGCGCACCAATGTCAGCTACTGCGGGGCGCTGGACGAGGAGTGCCCGGTGCAGGGAGCCGCCATCAACTTCGAAGCCAAAGATTTCCTGCACATCAAGGAGGTGAGAAGGGGTTCGTTTTCTTTTTTTTGGGGGGGGGGGAGCAGAATCAGGGCCCCCCCAACCCTTCTCCTTCCCCCCCCCCCCCCACCTTTTCAGAAATACAGCAATGACTGGTGGATCGGGCGCCTAGTGAAGGAGGGGGGGGACATCGCCTTCATCCCCAGCCCCCAGCGCCTGGAAGCCATGAGGCTCAAACAGGAGCAGAAAGCCAGGTAGGGAGCGGGCCCCCCCCGGCATCTTGCCCCCCCCCCCCGACCCCACTCACCTCCTGTCTGCCCCAGGAGAGCTGGCAACGCCTTGGGCCTCGGCGACAGCGGGAACCGGCGATCGCCTCCCCCTTCCTTAGGTAAGGGAAGGTCGGGGGGGGGCGTGGGGGGGTCCAGGGGATATTTTGGGGTCTGGGGGGGTCCACTGCGTTGTCACCAACCTCTGTCTTTTCTCTCCCCCCCCCCCCCAAGCCAAGCAGAAGCAGAAGCAGGTGAGGCCCCAGGAGGGGGCTGGGGGAGATGGGGAGGGGGATGCAGGCAGAGTTTGGGGCTGGGGGGGGGGGCTACAACCCTCTCCCCAGCTGGTTTTTGGGCTGGGGGGGGGTCAGGACACCCCCGTTCACTGAAATCCCCCTGGGGTTGGGAGGGTTTTGGGGCTGGGGGGGCGTCAGGACACCCAGGTTCACTGAAACCCCCCTGGGGGTGGGAGGGTTTTGGGGCTGGGGGGAGGATTTGGGGGCTGGGGGGGGGGTCAGAACACCCGAAATCCCCCCGGGGGTGGGATCACAGAGCACTGACCCATCCCCACGCCCCCCCCCCGCAGACGCAGCACATCCCACCCTACGACGTGGTCCCCTCCATGCGGCCGGTGGTGCTGGTGGGACCCTCGCTGAAAGGATACGAGGTATTTTTTTTTGGGGGGGGGGGTCCTACCCCATCCCATCCTGTCCCCCCCCCCCCCAGATTTTCTCCGTGCCGGTGGCAGGCAGATGGCAGGGCCGGGGCTGCCGGGGGGGGGGTGGCACCGCATGACTGCCACCTCCCCGCCGCTGCCATCTGCCACCGGCTCACCGCGCGGCCGCCCCGCCGCAGGTCACCGACATGATGCAGAAAGCCCTCTTCGACTTCCTCAAGCACAGATTTGACGGCAGGTGAGCCCCCCCCCAGACCCCCAGACCCTTCCCCTGCCACATACGGGCAGAGCAGGGCCCCCCAGCGTTGCCTCTGCCCCCCCCCTCTCGCAGGATCTCCATCACCCACATCACGGCCGACCTCTCCTTGGCCAAGCGCTCCATCCTCAACAACCTGGGCAAGCAGGCCATCCTGGAGCGCTCCACCACCCGCTCCAGCATCGGTGAGGGGCCAGGGGCATCGAGGGGGGGGTCTCCCCTGGGGGGGGTGGTGGGCCTAAAAGGTCTTCTCCGGCCCTCCCCAAGCCGAGGTGCAGAGCGAGATCGAGCGCATCTTCGAGCTGGCCAAGTCCCTGCAGCTGGTGGTGCTGGACGCCGACACCATCAACCACCCGGCCCAGCTGGCCAAAACCTCGCTGGCGCCCATCATCGTCTACGTCAAGGTGTCCTCCCCCAAGGTGAGGGGGGGGCTGGGGCTCTGGGGAGGGGTCCCGGCTCGTCCCCACGCTCCTCTCACCCTCCTGTGTCCCCCCCCAGGTCCTGCAGCGGCTCATCAAATCCCGCGGCAAGTCGCAGGTGAAGCACCTCAACGTGCAGATGATGGCAGCCGACAAGCTGGTGCAGTGCCCCCCGGTGAGCCCGCAGCTCCCCCCCCACCCCTTCCCAAACCCCAGGATAAAAACCCTGGGGGGGGGGGGGCGGCTCCCCGTGCCCTCCCTCACCTCCTTCCTGCCCTTCCCCAGGAGCTTTTCGACGTCATCCTGGATGAGAACCAGCTGGAGGACGCCTGCGAGCACCTGGCCGAGTACCTGGAGGTGTACTGGCGCGCCACGCACCACCCGCCGCACGCCCCGCACGCCGTGCCCTCGCCCACCAGCCTCCCAGGCTTGCAGGTACCCAAAAACCAACCCCCCCAGACACCCCCTGGAGGGGTTAAAAGGAAAGGGGCGCCCCCCCCCAGCCCCGTTTCTGCCCCCCCCCCAGAGCCAGCAGCTGCTGGGGGAGCGGGGCGAGCACTCGCCGCTGGAGCACGACAGCCTGATGCCCTCGGACGAGGCCAGCGAGCCCTCGCCCAAACCTTGGGCGGCCTCCTCGCAGCGCGGCTCCCGGCACCTGGAGGAGGAAGAGGAGTACGGGGAGCCTTACCCCGACCTCTACCAACCCCACCGGCATCACAACAGCGGGCTGCACGGCCCCCCCGGCCCCGCCGCGCAGGAGCGCCTGCTGGAGCGCCCGCCCGAGCGCGACCACGACAGGAACTGGCAGCGCAGCCGGCCCTGGGCCAAGGACAGCTACTAGGGCGGGTGGGCAAAAGGGGAAGGGAAAAAAAAAAAAAAAAAAGGGGAAAAGGGGTTGGGGGCCCCTTCCCTGGGTCCTCGCCGCCCTTTTTTTTTTTTTTTTACCCCAACCCCAGCCCCGCGCTGGGGGTGCTCAGACAATCTTCCCCCCTTCTCTCGGGGAACTCCTCTCGGCAGCGGCAGCTTCCCGGCGCCTGGCCCCGGGCACCGTCTTCAGCCATAATAAGCACAGGAGGGGGCCGGCGGCCAGGATGCCAGGGCCCCCCCCCCCCCCAAAAAAAAAAAAAACCAACAAAAACCAACCCCCTCCCTGGCTCCTGGTGACCCGAGAGCAGCCACAAGCCTTCTCCCTGCCTCAGTTTCCCCGCCTGGCCCCCCCCCCAGCATCATTCCCCGCAGGGCAGCCACCATCAGCAGAGGGCCCCCCCCCCCCCAAAAAAAAAAAAAGGACTCATAGGCTCGGTAAAAGGGGGAGGGGGGGGCACGGTTTCAAGCAGCATCCCCCCCATCCCGCTGCCCTGAAGATGTAGGGGACAGTGACAGCGCTCACCTCCCCCCCCCCCGGGGCCTGTCCCCTCCCCTGCCCCTGCATGGGACCCCCCCAGGAGGAGGGGGCCGCACCAGTTGCTTCGCTCTGCACCGATTTCCCCCCCCTGCCCCCCCCCCAGTTCACAGTAGCCAAACCGCTTCCTCCCCCCGGGGACAGGGGGGACAGAGGGGGACAGAGGGACCCCCTGTGGGGCTGCTGGACCCTATGGGGGGGCTGCTGGACCCTATAGGGGGCTGCTGGACCCCACAGGGGGCTGCTGCCCCCCGCCTGCACTCGCTGCCCCCCCTCCCCACCCCCCTGGTCCCCGCACGTCACCGCCGTCCTGTAAATACAGCGCCCACGGCCCTCAGCCGGCGGCTGCTCCCCCCGCAGGGAGCCGTCCCCAGCCGGCGGAGGGGAAGGGGTGGGAGCCACAGATTTGTTATAATTTCTTTTTGTAGAAAGCACTGAATTGCCCTGTAACTTGTTTCAGAAACACGAGCGTGCTCGGAGGCAGCGGTGTGGCGGTTTTCTGGCGGTTGGGGAGCCGGGGGTGGGTGAGGGACGGGTCCCAGGCTCTTCTTTTAGGGGCACGGCCACCTCCGAGCACCTCAGGGTGCAGGGAGAGGCCGGCGAGGACACGAGGAGGTGCCACAGGAACAGAGAGCACGGGGAGGCGACGTCTGGCAACGCAGCTGCAGGTTTATTCCCGCAGCGTGGAGGTTTCGCTAAAAAAGGGAGGAAAGGAACACAGCTCCAGGGACAGCCCCGGCTACAAACCAGCGCAAGGATCCCAGCCCCGACCCTGCCTGGGGAACAGGGGGGCAGGGAGGAACCTGCCCCCAAAAAGCCTCCGGCAGCCCCACAAGTCCACGGTGAATGCAGGGAGAGGGACGGGGAGCACAAAGGGGACGTTTTGGGGCAGTCCCGGCCCCAATCCTTGCTGTCAGCAGTCCTGGCTGCACCGGGGCCTGGGGTTTGGGGGAAGGAGCAGCCAGCAAAGTCCCGGCGGCCCTCGGTGGCCCTGCTGTCCCCAAAGGGGTGGCCGAGAGGCAAACACCAGCCCCGGGGCCTCAGGCGAAGATGGTTTCCTCCCGCCTCTTCTTGGTGAGGATGGTGCCAGGCTTGTGCTGGGCGTCGGGGTGGTTGGCCAGCTCGGGGGGGCAGGAGGAGACGGGGCTCTCCAGGATGGCCTGCTTCAGGTCGTAGAAGACGGTGGAGTCCTCCTTGGTGAGGAAGGTGATGGCCACGCCGCTCTTCCCCGCCCGGCCCGTCCGCCCGATGCGGTGGATGTAATCTGCAGGGGGGTGGGAGAGTCAGGCAGGGCCACCCCACCCCGTACCCCAATCCTCCAAAAAAAATGAACCATCGTAGCCAAAACCAGGCCTCGGACTCACCCTCGATGTTCTTGGCCATGTCGTAGTTGACGACCATGGAGACGTCGTGGATGTCGATACCGCGGCCGGCCACGTCCGTGGCCACCAGGATGTCCTTGGCCCCAGCCTTCAGGTTGGAGAGGGCGAACTCTCGCTGCTCCTGCCCTTTGCCGCCGTGCAGGGTGCAGGCGTTGTACTGCAGGACGAGAATGGGGTCAGCAGGGGGTGGAAATGGGGACTGGGAGGACTGGAGGGGAGCTGGGGGGTGTCCACGCTCCCATGGCTCTGCCACGGTGTGGAGGACAACAGAGGGACACCAGGGACAGGACTGGGTCAAAGCCCTGTGATGATTTGGCCCCAGGACAAGTCACTGGGACCTGTGGGGCCTGGGGACAGCACCACAAAATGCAAAAGCTTCTGGTTGAGGGATGAAGAGAGGGGGACAGGCTGTGGGAGGACAACCGCTGCCAAAGGGTGAGGCCCCCACTCACCCCCATCTTCTCCAGCGACTTCGCCAGCACGTCGCAGCCCTTCTTCTGGTTGACAAAAATGATGATGGGCGGGTCGAAGCCCTGCTCCAGAATGGCTAACAGCTTCTTCCTGTTGGGAGGAGGAGAGTCAGGCACGGGGGGAGAAGCTGCAGTGCCCCGTGAGCCATTCCGCTCTCCAGGATCCCACGTTCCCCCCCTCCACGGAGCTCTCTCGCCCCCAAAACGCCCCCGACCCCCCTGAGCCCCCTCCTCTCCGCACCTCTTCTCCGACTCCGACATGAGGAAGACCTTCTGCTCCACCCGCTCGTGCGGCTTGCCGGCGGAGCCGATGTAGACCACAGCGGGGCGGCGGAGGTAGCTGCGGGCCAGGCGCTCCACGGCCGGCGGCATGGTGGCCGTGAACATCACGGTCTGCGAGGGATCAGAGCAGTGAGCAGAGGCCCCGTGGGGTGGGAACGCAGCCCCAGCTCTCTCATCCCGGTCCCCAAAGCCCCCAAATTGTCCCTTCTCCACCCCGCAGCCTGGTGGAAGCACCCTAAATTCCACCCCGGGCTCCTGCCCGCACCCACCTGCCTGTACTTGTGCTTCCCCGACTCGAAGTTGGCCAGCATCTTCTCGGGGTCCTCGGCCTCGTCCGTGTCGGGTTTCTGGTTGGTGACGGGCATGTGCTCCAGGATCTTCTGCACGTCGGGCTCGAAGCCCATGTCGATCATGCGGTCCGCCTCGTCCAGCACCACGTAGGTGCAGCGGCTCAGCACCAGGTAGCGGTTCTCCAGCACGTCGATCAGACGCCCCGGCGTGGCGATGACAATCTGGGGGCCAGAGGGTTGATGTCCACGGCCTGGTTGGGACCTGGCCCCTACGGGGGGGCTGGCGCTGCCCCCAGAGCCCCCCACAGGACCCTGTGGGGCCTCCTGACCCTCACCTCGCAGCCCATGCGCAGGCGGAAGCCTTGGTCCTCGCGGGAGATCCCTCCGATCACGGCCACCGTGCGGATGCCCAGCGGCTTCCCAAACTTGATGGTCTCCTCCTCGATCTGCTGGGCCAGCTCTCGAGTAGGGGCCAAGATGATGGCGTAGGGACCTTGGTCCGACTCCTCGATCCTGCGAGCAGAAAGGATGAGGCCATGGGGACGCACTGACCCCCTCCGCAGCGTCCCCGTGCCCCGTCCCAAATCGTCCCCGTGCCCCATCCCACCTCGTCGTCCCCATGCCCCGTCCCACCCCGTCCCCGTGCCCCCCGTCCCACCCACCGGTCGATTTTGGGCAGGGTCGTGATCCAGACGAGCAGGGGGATGAGGAAAGCGGCCGTTTTGCCGCTGCCCGTCTCAGCCACACCGATGATGTCGCGGTTCTGCAGGCCGATGGGGATGGCCTGGCGCTGGATGGGGGTGGGCTCCTGCAGAGGGGAGAGGCAGGTTTGGGAGCAGAACTTCCCCTTTGCATGGATCACCCCAAAAAAAGAGCCAGGAGCACCGATCCTGCGAGCCAGCTCCCCACGAGGGCCGCCGGGGTCTGCCAGCAGCAGCCCCTGCTCCCCGCGCCCACCTTGTAGCCGCACTTGTCGATGACCTCCAGGATGTGGGGAGGGAGGGAGGAGTCCTTCCAGGAGCGGATGGGGTTGGGGATTTTGCCCCCTTTGGTGGTGATGCTGTAATCCTCGCGGAAAATCCGCCAGTCCCTGTCTGTCATCTCGTCCAGCTTCTTCTGGGACCAGTGGCGGTCGTCCCAGCGCTGCTTGGCCTCCTTCTTCCGCAGCTTCCGCAGCCGGGCCCTGAGTGGGGGGCAGGAAAAGGGGACAGGGTTCACCCCGCACCTCTGGGGACACGGGATTTGTCCCTCCACCTCCAGAGGGACACGCTGCAGCCCGCTGCCACCCCCCAGCTCTGTGTCCTCCCAGCTTCTCCCCAGAGCTAAGCACACTCACTCCTCCTGCTCCTTCTCCTCCAGGGTTCGCCTCTTTTCCATCAGGTCCCCGTAGAAACGCGACTGCTCCCTCTTCTGCTGCTTCAGGTCGATCCCTGCGATGAAGCCCCGGCCCAGCAGCTGCACTTGGTGCCGTTCCTTGTACCTAGGGGAGGGCAGGAGCGTTAGGAGGAGGGCTGGGGCTGCCCAGCACCCCCCTGGGGCACCCCAGTACCCTCCCGGGGCACCCCCAGGCCCTCACAGCGGGTTGTAGTCAATGGAGGTGTCCTCCGACGCGTCCCACTCGAAGACAAACTTGCGGTCGTTCAAGTGCCGCGTGCGTCTCCGCTTCTTCACCCCTCCCAGGTAGCGCTCCTGCGGGCAGCAGAGCATCAGCAGGGCAGGAACCCGGGCGTTCCGGCCCCCAAGAGCGCCCCCGAGGCCAGCCCCCAAGCGTCACCTTGATGGCGTGGAGCTCTTTGCTCTTGTCTTTCTCCTCCCGGATCTTCTGCCTGCCCTCCTCGTCCTCCGTGCCGTTGGTCTCCCGCTCCATGCGCTCCCGGCGCTCCCTGCGCTCACGCTCCTGGGGGTCTTCTGGGGAGCAGGGGAAGGACCTCAGAGGGGCCCAGCACCCCCCAGCGAGGCTGGGGAGGCTTCCGGGGGGGTCCCAGCACAGCCCCTCGCACCCAGCAGGCAGGGATGACACCTTACCTAGCATCTTCCTCCCCATTTCTTGGAACTGCTTCCTTTTTTTCCTCTCCTCCTCCAGCAGCCGCTGCCGCTCCTCCACCTCCTGCTGCCGCCGCCGCAAAGCCTCAGCCTCCCGCTCTGCCTTGGACAGGAATTTGGGCTGTGGAAGGAAGAAAAAAAAAGGCTCAAACCTGGCCTGGCCACCCTAGAACACGATGCCCCACTCCAGCCACCCATCCTGTACAGCCGCCACAGCCAGGACTCTGTGGGAAGGGAGGGCTCCCCCTCCTACCTTCGCTTCTGCCTCCTCCTCAGCTTTCTTCTTTGCCAGCAGTTCCTCCAAGGACAGGGGCTGGGCCTGAAAACGTGGGGCCAGATCATTAACAGCCCCTGGGGGGGGCCGTTTCCTTCAGCAGAGGCACCCCGAGCGCTGCAGGAGCTGCGAACCAAGGCCCCGCTCCTCACCTTCTCCTTCTTCAGCGCGTTCTCCTCTTCTTCCTCCAATTTCCTTGAGTCCCGCTCCTTCCGGGACTTCGAGTCCTTGCCCCTGCTTGGGGACAAGCTTCCCAGAAAAGCAGAACGGGGGGAAATCAGGCACTGAACACAGCCCCGGGCCCACCCGGTCCCCTCCGATGGGGGAAATCCCCCCGGAGCAGAGCCCGGGACGCTGCCACACCGCAGCAAAGCGGGGCCGTAGCGACCCCAAAACAAGAGGACGCTCACCTGGAGCGCTTCCTGTCCTTATCCCGCCGGTGCCCATCCTTCTCCCGGTCCCGGTCCTTCTTGCCCCGGTCCCGATCTCGGTCTTTGTGCCGGCGGTCCCTGCGGAAGAGGACGGGGACGGTAACGGTGAGGCCCCCGTGTCCAGCTCCTCAGCCCCTCCTGGGGCTCCCACGGACCCCCGAGGGGGGAGAACGGTTCGCTAAGAGGCTCCCAGGGCTCACCTATCTACCGACTTGGAGCGAGACCGGGAGCGGGAGCGGCTGCCTCGCCTCCTGTCCCGGGACCGGTGTCGTTTCCTATCCTTGCCGGGGGACCCCTTGCGGTCCCGGTCGCGGTCCCTGTCCCGGTCACGGTCCCTGTCCGGGGACCGGGAGCGTTTCCTCTCCTCCTTGACGGGCGACGCGTCCCGGTCCTTCTTGTCCGCCACTTCTCCAGCCATCTGCGGGACGGGGGCTCAGCGGGGGTCGCCGGGGGGGGGGACAACCGGGAGGGGACACCGGGGACCGGGCAGAACCGGGGGCCGGGGGGAAACCCGGGACTGGGTAAAACCGGGGACCGGGCAGAACCAGGGGCCAGGGGGGACCGGGGGGGGACCGGGGGCCAGTGGGGGGGGGCACCGGGAGTGAACCGGGAGTTGAGGGGGGGGCACCGGGGAGAACCGGGGGTCGTGGGGGGGCACCGGGGACTAGGCCCTGCCTGCGAGCCCGGCTCGGGAAAGGGAACAGCAGGGTCCTGCAGCCTCCCCCCGGTCCCGGGAGGATCCCCAGGGCCTTCCTGCGTGTCCCCGTCCCCCCCCCGCCAGCCCCGGCCCCGTCTCACCGCCGCAGGCCTCAGCTCCGCCGCGCAGCCACCGCCGCCATAGCCGCCGCCGAGCGCCGCGGGGCACGCCGGGAAAGCGAGTCCCGGGGACTGCAACTCCCAGCAGCCCGCGCAGCGAACCCCCCGCAAACGGACTACAACTCCCAGCAGCCCCCGCGGCCTCCCCGTTCCTCTACCCTCAGGCCTAGGCCGGCCCTGCGCTGGCCCAGGGATCCCCCAGCGGCCTTTCTTAAGCAGCCCCAATCCGTCCAGTTGATTATTTTATCAATTAATAAAAGCCTCACATTGATTGTTTTATCAATTAATAAAGTCTTACATTGATTATTTTATCAATTAATAAAAGCCTCACATTGATTGTTTTCTCACTTAATAAAAAAATCTCACATTGATTATTTTATCACTTAACAAGTCTCGCATTGATTATCAATTAATAAAAGCCTCACATTGGTTATTTTATCACTTCATAAAAGTCTCACGTTGATTATTTTGTCCTTGGTGCCGACCTAACCTGGCACCCCGAGCCCCAGCCCCACAAATTATCGACCACCTTTTAAAGCCCACAGCTCATTAGGGTGCCCCAGGGCCCAACTTCAACCTGTGCGGGGATTATAAGCAATCATAATTAGTCTTTGCGTTAGAATTGAACCCAAACACGATTTCAATTAACATGTAACACCACAACATGAGCTTGTGATGATTCTGACCTAGAAACCTCGTGGACCTGTAATAATGAATCAGCAATTACTAGTGATGATGTTTTTGATGGTCTGGAACTCCGGAACCTTAGATTGAGTTGTTAATAACGTGAATTACCAAAGATAGCATAATTTCACTCATCCTGGTCCTACACGCTGTAGTCTACAGAGCAATGGCTGCCCAAGCACTAATAACAACTGGGAAATACGCAGACCTGACAACGTATATGCATGGATAGGTCACAATCCTTTCTGGACAATCCAATTAAGCCCAACACGCCTAATAAAATTCCATTGTTCTTCCAACCCGTGGTGCTGGCTGCCAACAGCGCAATGACTCCTGGCAGAGCCGGCGACGAGCGGCTCAGCGCCGGGGAGCCTCCTGCCGCAGCGGGCAGGCGCCTGCACCGCAGCACGCCTTGCTCCCCAGACACTTCCATCTCCAAAATTTAATATTTTAACTTTCTACGCAGCCACGGGGTGACGTAGTAAGCACCAAGTGTCTGACCCCACGGCAGGAAGGCCGGGTGTTGTTGGGTGGATTTTTATGAAGGCTTTACACGTCTCCTTGTGGTGGCAGAAGACCTGGACAGGGCAGGATTTGTGCTGGGCTGGGAGTCCACGGCAGCCTCAAATAGTGCAGCCAGAGCCCCCAGGACAGCCCCGATCAGCACAAAAAAACCAAGAGACTTGGGTAAGGGACTGACCCTAGAGGACACGAAGCCAGCAACAACCACCCCTGGGTCAGTTTCTCGTGCCCACCTGTGCATCTATGCCAGATATAAAGCAAATTGTGCTCTGCTCTCCCAAACAGACCTGGGGACTGGCAGCTGCCTTCACACCCCATAGCAGGGATCAGCCCCAGAGGCTCTGTCCATCAGCAACCTGCCCTGCTCCCTGGTGCCGTACTGATAAAACCCCAAAATAAAACGTGTGTGTACCTACAAGTGAATAATTGTAACTGAACACTGACTTTATTGGCAACGTTTTTATAAAAAGGAAAAAAAATAAAGAAAAAAAGCCTCTGTGTCCTTGGGTATTATAGAATCCCACCGACCCACTACTGTGGCACACCCCAAAAACTCCACTGTTCCATGCGAGCCCCACAACCAGCACAGCATCCAGCCCCAACCCCCTAACCCTACAATTACCCCCCCACTGTCACCTCCCCCCCATCCCCAAGCTGTCCCCTTGCTGGGGGATCAGGTAGAGCCATGGGGCAGCAGGAGACCCCTATAGGGACCCTTATGGGGTACCCAAGGCTGCCCCACAGTGCCCAGGCAGAGCCCTGGCCCAGCCCAGGGCGGGGGGGCCACACAGCTCCAGGACTCCCACTCCACCCCAGGGACTTTACCCTGCGACACCCTACGTCACCACCCATGGGTGACAGCGCAGCCAGCTGCTGGCATCACGTCACCTTTCCCTGCTGGCACCCCAGGAAGGACCCTGCCCTGGGGAGTGCCACGGCTGAACCCCCCCCCCACCAAAACACAGCACCAGGCACCTACTGCACGTGGGTAGTTGTTATATTTTTTTTTTCCGATAATAAATAAGCTTTTTAATAACACTGAACATTGAACAGAGTCACCCCAAGAGACAGTCTATAAAACAGCCGCCCCCTCCCCGGAGCCCCACTCCCCACACTGGGGCTGGAGGGAGAGGGGGGGGCCACCCCGAGGCATCTCGGGGCCAAGCAGCAGATGAGGGATGGGGCAGAGCCGGACACCAACTGGGCATTCAAAGAAAAAAAAAAAAAGGATGAGTCCGTGGATGAATCCCGCTGGGCCGGGGGCTCGGGAGCAGCCACCGAGCAAGGTCCCTCCCCAGGTGTCCCCCCCCCAAACCCCACACACACGGCAGCTCTGGGGGGGCTGCCCCCCAGCCCCGGGGCCCCAACACGCACTGGTGGGGGAAGCGGTGTGATGGGAGGGCGGCGAGCACCCCATCCTCCTCAGGGGGGGGCACCGCAGCCCCGTTTGGCCCCCAGCCTGTCCCAGGCACTGGGGGCTCAGCGAGGAGGTGGGGGGGGGAAGAAATCCCTTTGTCCCCCCCCCCTCACATGACGGAGCAGCTTTTTGCCTTCTCCTTCTTGAAGGCGGAGGAGATGAGCTCGGAGCGGCTGGGCAGGTGCAGGAGTCTCTTGGAGAGGCTTCGTGCAGGGCTTTTGGGGGGCTGCGGGGGGGCTTTGCTGAGGCAGATGCCGGACACGGTCCGGAAGATGCTGTGGACGCTTTTCTCCGAGGTGAAGGCCGAGCACTCCAGGTAGCTCTCGGCTCCCAGCTGCTTGGCCATGGCGCAGCCCTGCAACCCAACGCGGCGTCAGGCCGGCACGGCACCCCAAAAACACCCCCCGCACCCCATCCCAGAGCCCCCCCCGACCTGCTCATAGGAGATGGGTGCCTGCTTCTGATGGGAGAGCTCCATCAGCGTGCTCAGGTCCGTCCTCAGGTCTGTCTTGCAGCCGATGAGCAGCACCCGCGTGCTGGGGCAGTAATCCAGGATCTCCGTCTTCCACTGCGGGGCACGGAGCTGCCATCAGTTGAGGGAACCCCGGGGTAACCCCAAAACGCCCCCCTCCCCCATTTTCTAGGACATAGGGAAGCGGGGAAAGAAGGCACCCACGGGGACCGGGTGCCCCCCACCTTCTTGGATGCGCTGTCCAGGGTTTCGGGGCGGCTGATGTCGAAGCAGAGCAGGACGGCGTCCGAGTCGCTGTAGCAGAGGGGCCGCACGTTGTCATAGTAGGGGGAACCTGCGGGGAGAAGGGGGTGTCACCGCACTGCCACCCCCCCCCCTCCGAGGAGCCAGGACCCCCGGACACATAGGGCAGCTCATCAAGGGGCCGAACATCCCCCGTTCTGGGGGGGCCACATGCAGTCCTAGAGGGTTTCCTTCCCAAAAATGCCGCCGGTGCTCCCCCCCACCCCACTAAAATCCCCATCGCCCCTAACGAGGCAGCAGCAAACGGATCCCGCGGCATTTATATAACGGCCCTGCAGCAGCCGGGGGTGTGTGTGGGGGCCAGCCAGGACCGGGGAGGGGGGGGGGGGTGGCTGCCACCCCCACAGGGTCCCCAGGGAGCCAAGGCCACCAGCGCCATGCGGGGGGACAGCCGGGGGAGGGGGTTGCGGGGGTGGCAGGGTGCTCCCTCGGGATATGGGGGAGGCTGGGGTGCCCCCCCCCTTGTGTTGTGTCCCCCCCCTCCCCATCCCGACCCCAAAAGGCCTCGGAGGGGTTTTGCAGCCCAGACGCTCCGTGCGCGGAATAGCAAAGAGGCTGCGCCAGCGCATCGCCATGGCAACGCAGGGATGGCGGGTGGTGGGGACCCCCCCTTCAACCGGGGGGGGGGACACTGCAGCACCAGGGCAGGGCTGTCCCGCAACCCCCCCCCCAGCCTGGACACCCCCCCCTACGGCCCTTTGGGGATGCCCAGGGGGAGGGAGATGCCAGGACCCACCGTTATCCCCCCCCCAAAATCCCCCCAGGGATGATGGGGGGGGGCTCTGGACCTGGAGGGGGGGTCCTATGGGTGCTCAGCACCCCCCCAAGCAGGACCCAGCCCTGCCTTTCCCCCACCCTATGTCAGTGCCTTCCCACTGAGCCAGCCCCCAGGGGACCCCCCAAAAATCCCTCAGCCCCCAGAATTAGGGCACCCCCCAGCCAACCCCCCCCCCCCGCTATCCTCCCCCCCCAAACCGCAGCATCCCCACTGCGGGGCTGCCTCTGCCGCAGCCCCTTCTGCCACCCCCCCACCCCATTTTTACCCCCCCCAGCCCCAAAACCTCCCTCCCCCCTCCAGAAAAGAAGCCTCCCCCCCGGGGCCGGAGCTGCCCCCGCTCCGCAGCGCTCCCCCCCGGTACGCCCCAGCTCCCGGTACCGGAGGAGCATTTATCACCCCCCCACACCCCCCCCCCGGTACATGACCGCCCCCTCCCGGTACCGGAGGTGTCCCAGAGGCTCAGCTCCACCCGCTGCTCCTCGCTGACCAGGCAGGCCGTGTAGTTCTCGAACACGGTGGGCACGTACGTCTGCAACGGCACCGGCACCGGCACGGTCAGCGCCCGGTAAACGGTGCCCGGTAAACGGTGCCCGGTAAACGGTGCCCGGTAAACGGTGCCCGGTAAACGGTGCCCGGTAAACGGTGCGAGGCTCACCTCGGGGTAGCAGTCCTTGGCCAGCACCTGCAGCATGGCCGTTTTGCCGCACTGCACGTCGCCCACCAGCACCAGCTTGCACCGAGCCGGTGCCGCCGCCGGTGGCCTCCGTTCCCGCATGACGGCGGCGGCAGCGCGAGCGGAGCCCACCCCGCTCCAGCCCGCCCGCCAACCCCTCGCCCGAGCCGCCGCAGCGCCTTTATATACCCCCGCCGCCCGCCGCGCCCCGCCCACGGCGGCTCCCGCTAGCCAATCGCTGTGGAGGCGCCCGGTATCCCGGCCAATAGAAGAGCGTCGGATGGCAGCGTGGCCACGCCCCTTGGACCGCGAGGGCGCTCCTCCCAGCTAGGGGGCGCTCTTCCGCCCGAGGCCCCTCGGCAACCGGAAGTGGGGCCGGGCCGGACAGGAAGTGGCGGTTGCTAGGAGACCGGTGCGACGCCGGCGGCGGGGCCGGAGGTGTTGGGAGGCCGCAGCCGGTACCGGGACGGCGCCGGGGGAGGCGGAGGGGGCACCATGCCGGTGGCGGCGGAGGACCGGCTCCTGCAGCTGCAGAGCCAGGCGCTGGCCGAGGAGGAGGCGGCCAAGGCGAGGGGAGAGCTGCTGGTCAGGTTCCTGAAGGTGAGGGAGGGGCACGGGGGGGGGGCGGGGGGGTGTTGAGGGGGTCCCGGGGAGGTCCCGGAGGATCGGGGGGGGTCCGGGGGGCCCAAGGGGTCTCGGGGGGTTCCCAGGGCGTGGCCTGGGGGGGTCCTGAGGGTATCCAGGGGGGTCCCTGGGAGGTCGAGGGGGGTCCTGGGGGGTCCCAGGGGGGTCTGGTGGGGGGGGGGGATCCCGGGGGAGGCCCGAGGGAGTCCTGGGGGGGTCCAGGGGATCCTGGGGGGGTCCCGGGGGGATCTCGAGGGGGTCCTGGGAGTGGCCTGGAGGGGACCTGGGGCGGCCCAGGGAGTGCCAGGAGGGTCCTGAGGGGATCCAGGGGGGGTCCCGGGGGGTGTGAAGCTCACGGCCCCCCCCCCCCCAGGACAAGCTGGCCAAGGAGGAGCGCAGCAGCGCCCTGAGCCTCCACAAGCTCACGGCCCAGTGGCGCGCGGTGCTGCAGGAGGTGAAGGAGAAGGAGCTGCGCGAGGACATCGCCGTGCTCAGCCAGGCCTTCGCCCGGGTGCTGGACTGCAAGGACAGCGTCATCGAGGTGAGCGAGGGGCTGGAGGGCGGGGGGGGGGCCGTGCATGGACCCCCGGTGTGATTTCCCCCCGCTGCAGTCCCTGGTCACAGACGTGGAGGAGGCGGAAGCGCAGCACGCCCGGGCGCTCGGCAGCCACCTGCAGAACATCGAGCGCCTGCTGCAGCTTCAGCGCTGCCGCCTGGCCTGCCTGCAGGAGGGATTCGACGCCCAGCTGAAGGCCCTGGAGGCCGAATTTGAGACGGAGAGGTATCGAGAAGGGGAGGGGGACAGCAGTGGTACCTGTTGGGTGTCCTGCTGGGTGCTGAGCCCGCTCCCGGCCTGATCCCGACGGCTGTGGCTGCTCTTGGTGCGTCCCCGCCTCTGTCCCGTGCTGCTCTCAGCAGCTCCCCGGTGATTTCCCCCCAGGAAAGCCATCCTGGAGCAGCACGAGGAAGAAATCCGCTACCTGCAGGACGTGGTGCTGGCCCTGGAGCAGAACTACGCCCGGGACGATCATGAGGCCACGCTGAATTTCCAGAGCGCCCGGGATGACATCAAGAGCAAGGCATGAGGAACCGGCCGGGCTCTTCGGCGTCCCACCGAGTAGCTGGCTCTGTCGAGGAGGTTTTTAGGGGTCGGGAGCACACGGTGGGGTCCGGGCAGCTGAAGGGAACCCACTGCTCTCTGTCCCCAGAGCCTGCAGGAGAAGCAGTACAGCCGCCTGCAGCTGAGTGGGAAGATGGAGGGGCTCTGGGAGCAGTTCCGTGCCGCCATGCAGGGCTACGCCGAGGCCACCGAGCACCAGAAAACGGCCTTTGAGGGGCTGAAGCAGAAGGATGAGAAGAGCTCCAGGGAGATAGAGATGCAGGCAAAGAAGCTGCAGAAGCTCCAGGTGGTGCCAAAGGGCGGGTGGGGGCCCCAGGAGCAGGGACACGCCGTCCTGTCCTGCTCACGGCTCCTCTGCCTCTAGGATTTGGTGGCGGCCACCAAGGCTCTGCTCGCGGCTCAGCTCCGGGACAACGAGGAGCGGAACCGGCGCGCGCGGGAGGAGAAGGAAGCCGTGCTCAGGCGGCTCCAGGAGCTCAAGAACAAAATGAACCAAGCCCGGGCCGAGGCCCACGACAACCTGGCCAGGCTCACGGCGCAGAGCAACGCCGCCCTGAAGGCGCTGGCGCGGGTTGTGGGGAAGGTGAGGCCGGGGCCACCCGTGATGAGGCCCGGGGGTGCCGCCGTCCCCCTCTCCCTGCCCCTTTTTCTCCTTCCTCCTCGCAGGCAGAGCGCATCCTGCGGCTGGCCGAGATGTGCCGCCGGCTGGAGACGGAGGGGGAGAAGGTGCTGCCCTTCTACCCGTCCTCGCTGGCCGAGGGGGAGCTTTTTGACGCCGACAGGGTTCTCAAGGAGGAGCCCGCAGAGCCTCTGGCTCAGGTGAGGAGGCTCCAGTGGGCTCCGAGGGACAGGGCTCCCTCGGGGGCACCCTGGCTCGCTCACGGGCAGCTCCAGGAGCTGCTGCCCTTCTCTCCCTGCCTCTTTCCCAGGCTCTGCAGGATTACGTGGGGCTGGAGCGCTTCTGGCAGCGCTTCAACAAGGCGAGGCTGGAGGAGCAGGCGCTGGCGCGGGAGCTTGCGGCCGTGAGCCACCAGAACCAGCGGCTGCGGGGGCTGCTCCAGCAGTACCTGGAGGGGCTCTCCGTCAGCCCTGAGGTGCTCAGCAAGCCCAACCCGCTGCTGGCCATCGAGCACAAGAGCCGTGTCCCCCGATTCCCCCCCAGACCCCGTCCCCAGCTCTGACGGCGCCAGCTGGAGCTGAGAATTGCCCTAATTGTCCCGCGGACCGGGGTGCCTGGTGCTCAGGGGCACCGTGAAGCTGACATAAAAGAGCTAAACTGTGCCCAAAATGTCTTCCGGGTCTTATTTCTGGTCACGCAGAGCTTTGTTGGACGAGCTGTGTCCTGTCAGTGCCCTCTCAGCTCCGAATTTTCTGCTCCTCAGCTCGACCACGTCCCAGGGCAGGCGGGGAGAGCCAAGCTGTGGGCGCTGAGCCCCCTCTCTCTGCTCTTACCCCCCCCACACACCCCTTGAGGCAGACAGAGCAGGCGCAGAGCATCTGTGGCTACCGAGGGGAGGTTTTATTTCTTTTTGGCTTTGTTCCTCTTCTCCTCCTTCAGCTTCTTCTTGGAGAGCTTGGGGCTGCTGGCCTTGCGGTAGAGGTGGTACCCGATGAGCCCCAGCAGCGCCGGCACCAGCCCGAGGCACAGCAGCGGCAGGACCTCGTTCACCACCTTCTGCCAGTAGCTGGCCCGCGACAGAGCCACCAGCTCCACCTCGAACCGCAGCACCGCGTCGCCTGCGGGGAGAGGGGCGACGGCGCCTCAGCAGGGCTCTTTTTTGGGGGGGGGGGCTACGGGATCCCCCCCGGGGGGTTTGCGCTTACCGGGGATGGTCGGCGGGGAGCCCCGCTTGCCGTAGGCCAGGTGCGGGGGGATGGTGGCTCTCCGCTTCTCCCTGCCCCGGCGAGAAGCCGTCAGCCCCAAAACCCGCTCCCAAACCCCGCTGGTGTCCCCCCCAACGGAGGGGACAGCGCTGGGGACACCGCCCTCGCCCTGCCACCGGCCTTACCCCACACACATGTCCAGCAGACTCTGCTCCAGGCCTGCGAGGAGAAAGCGAGGGGGGTGTGAGCAGGACCCCAGACCCCATTTTTATCCCCCCCCCAGTCCCCCAAAAGCAGCGCTCACCGGGGATCACCTGGCGCTTGCCCAGCTCCACCTGCAGCGGGTCGCGGCTCAGCGAGGTGTCGATGATGCGGCCGTCCTCCAGGCTGCCCTGCGGCCACACGGGGACGGGGACGGTCACCGGGGGGGGGTGACGGGGGGGGCTCTGCCCCGGGGCTGTCCCCACGCAGGTCCCGGTGTTGCTCTGGGGTCGTCCCCGTGCTGGCACTGACCCTACCCCACTGCCACCCTGGTGCTGGTTCGAGCCCCCCCAATGCCACCCTCATGCTGTGGTGAGGGCTGACCCCAGTTCCTCCCCCATACTGGACCCAGTTCCCCCCAGAGACCCCCCCAGGGACACCACACCGGTCCCAGTGCCAGCACCGGGGCTCCCCAGTGCAGTCCCCACGCGGTGCCACCCGGTGCCACCTCGATGCCCTCCCCGTGCCCATCCCGGTGCCAGCCCCGTTCCCACTCCAAGCCCATCCCGGTGCCCATCCCGGTGCCCATCCCGGTGCTGATCCCGGTGCCGATCCCGGTGCCGGTGCCTCCCCCCGGTGCCTCCCCCCGGCCCGCCCCCCCCGCCCCCCCTCCGGAGCGCAGTGCTGACGTGTTCCTCGCCGCCCGCACCGTGTAGTGGATGTGCACCGTGTCCCCCAGCGCCGACAGCTCCGTGCAGCCCTCGGGGGGCGCCACCTGTAACGGGAGGGGGGGTTGGGGGGGGGTCACGGGGCGGTGGGGCCGGGACCCCCTCCCCAAAAGTCCCCCCCCACGTGGCCCCGGCTCCACGGGACCCCCCCCTCACCCCGGGACCCGCTCAGCCCCACGTGCGTCGGGAGCCCCCGGGAGCTCCGCGCAACCGGGACCCCCCCCGGTGCCCACCCGGTGGCGCGGACACGGCTCCCCGGTGTCCCCGGTGTGTCCCCCCGGTGCTCCCGTTAACCCCGAACCCCCCCGCCCCGTCCCGTCCCGTTCTCTCCTCCCCCCCCCCCTCCACGTCCCCGGTCCCTCCCCGTGCCCCCGATCTCCCCCGATCCCCCCGGTCCCCCCCGGTTCCCCATCTCCCCCGTTCAACCGGGGCCGCCCGGTGTCCCCCGGTTCCCTCCGCTTCCCGGTTCCCTCCGGTGCTCACGAGCGTCTCCAGGCGCAGCCCCCGGGCTCCGCTTTCGGTTTCGCTCTCGGTAGCGGCGGCGGCGGAGGGCAGGAGGAGGGCGAGCAGCAGCAGCGCGGCGGGGGGCGGCATGGCCGGGGCTGGCGGCGGTGGCGGCGGCGGCGGCGGCGGTACCGGGCCCGCCCCGCCCGGCCCCGGGCACTCCCAGGACCCTCGGGGCGCCGCCTCCCGGCCCCGCTGCCCCGCCCCCGGTCGACACCGGGGCTGCCCCGAACCCGAACCGGGGATGAACCCCCCCCGGGGAAGCCCCGGGTACCGGGGATTCCCGTCGAGTCCCGGTACCGGGGGTGGCCGTCGAGGCGGTCCCGCTCCGGTGCGCGTTCCCGGGGCCGCGCAGCCGGTGGGGAAGGGGACAGCCCCGAGCCCCCCGGTGGTCCCGGGGATGCCCCTGTGTTTGTCATCCCCCCCCCCCCGCCAGCACCAGGGGACTCGCGTCCGTCCCCGTTTGGGGCGGGGGGGCTCCGGTCACCGGGTGGTGAGGTCCCGGTGTCCCGGCGCCGTACGGCCCCGGTGCCAGCAGGCGGCAGCAAAGCCTGGGGAAACCGGCACACGGCACCCCCCCCCCACCCCAAAACCCCTCCCGGTGTCCCCCCCCCACCCCGGGGGGGCTCAGCACCCCTCCGGGCACACGAAGCATCCCTCCAGCTGCACGCACACACGGCCCCCCAACACCCCCATAGCGCGCACCGGACGGGCGAGACCCCCCCAAAAATACCCCACCGGTGGTCCTGGGGGAGCCACGGGGCTTGGGGCCGAGCTGCCCCCCCCAAAAAAATGTCCTCACATCCCCATACCCACAGGACACCATCCCCAGGTGAGGGGCACGCGAGCGGGGGCAGCTCCAACACGGGGGGATCCCGGTGGGCCTGGTTAGCCAGGGCAGCCCCTCTCGGTGGGGGGGGGGGGCAACACTAATATTTGGGAGGGGGGGGCACATGCATGCACAGGGCAACCTGGCCCCCTTTTCCCATCCTGGTGTCAGCGGCCCCGCTGGCAGCGGTG
Organism: Aythya ferina; assembly: GCF_964211825.1. Lineage (NCBI taxonomy): Eukaryota > Metazoa > Chordata > Aves > Anseriformes > Anatidae > Aythya > Aythya ferina. Next base: position 3,055,376 of record NC_140325.1, read on the forward strand.
CCGGCGCAGGCCCCGGTGCAGCTCCTGGGCGACGGCATCGGCACGCCGGCCCCGCCGCGGCACCCACATACCAGCCCCGGTTGCCGAGAGGTGGCGAAGCCGGGCTGGCGGCTCGGGGGCCGGGAGCTAATGGGATTAGGGCCGGGGGGTCAGCACGGGGCTGGCCTCCGCCAGACAAAGCCGCCGGCACGGCCGGTGGGAACGCGCCGGTGCCGGCTCCGGGCTGGGGGTGCTGGTTGCCCACGCCCCCACCGTATCCCATCCCAGCGGGGACCCCGGCCCTATAGCTCCAGACCCCGTCCCGGAGGAGCCCTGGTGTTTGGGGAACCCACACGGCAGCCCTGTGCCACCCACAGCGGGGTGGTGACACCCCCAGACTCAGGGGGACATGGGGACGAGGACAGCGGCGTTGGCAGCAAGGAAAACTCCGAGGAGCCCCTGGCCCAAAGTGGGGGGGACACCGGGGGGGGGGGGCACAGCCCCACTCGTACCCAGCCCAGCGCTGGCACCGTCCCCACACCCCGGCCGGGATTAACGCTAATGGGATTTACCGTTTCATCCCCTATTCCCTTAAAGATGGGCCTGGGAAGGGGGGGATCCCCTCCCCGCCCCCCCACCGGCCCCCCCCTCGCCCTGCTAAGCTCTTTCTAATTAAAACCAGCCCAGGGCTGTCCATCACCGGCCCCCCCTCCCCAGGACCTGGCGTTCATCCTCCCCTACCCCCCCCCCCCAACCCCATCACCGTGGGGGCTGCGGAAGAAGAGCCGTGGGGCAGCGCTACATAAAACATGTTTAATATCCAAGGGGGGGGGGGCAGGGGTCACCCAGCGTCTCAGGCGTGGAGGGGAGGGGCGGGGGGGGCAAGTACACACGTCCCCGGACGGGGCAGAGCCGCAGCGACACGTCACACCAAGCACAGACCAGGGGTATAAATACAGTGCCGGGGAAGGGGGGGGGGGGCTACAGTACGGGGCCGTCCGTCCGTCCGTCCGTCCGTGAGGGGCAGGGACATACAATCACTATGCTGGCATGGGGTGGGGGTGCAGGCGGCCGGGGGAGAGGGCACAGCCGCAGGGACCGCCCCGGTCCCCCCCCAAGCACACCCCGGGGGTCGCGCCGCGGGGAGGAGACCTGCCTCGAAGTGACATCGGGGGGCTGGGGACGTGTGGGACCCCCCGGCGGGGGGGGGGGGGGGGGCATACGGGGCTGGGAGACGTTCTGGGGGTGAAGGGTGGTCCCAATGCCCCCTCCCCACAAGGCCCCGCTGCCCCCACGCCTGCCCTGGGGGCCCCCACATTTGGTCCACAGGAAGGGGATGGGGGACGGGGACATGCACGGGGAGGGGGACGGGAACGAGGCGCCCCAGCACGCCCCCCAACCCTGCGTGCTCCCTCCCCAGGGCTCTGCCCCCGGCCCCAGCGGAGGGGGGGCCCCCGGCCCCCCAGATACTTTATATATAGATATATTTCCACGCACGCACACACGAGATCCGAGGGGAACCGCGAAGACCCCAGAGAAAAGAGGCAAAACCCCACAGCAACCGGTGCCAGAAGAAAGCAAAACCCAACCGGGGCGGGGAGGGGGCGGCCGGGGGCGCGGGGAGGGGGTGGCCCCGGCCGGCCGGGGGGGCCTGGCAAAGCCCCCGGGGGGTTGAGGGGGGCCGGGTGGGGCGTGCGGGGAGGGGGGGGGCCGGGGCCGGCGGCCGCCCGCTCACTTCTTATTTTTGAGCTGGTTGGCGAGCCAGTCGAGGCCCTCGTAGAGCCCGTCCCCGCTGGTGGCACAGGTGGCCTGGATGTACCAGTTACGGTGGCGCAGGGAGTGCAGCCCCAGCTTGTCCGTGATCTCCGCCGCGTTCATGGCGTTGGGCAGGTCCTAGGGAAGAGATTGGGAGGTTGAGGGGGGGGGTCACGCACCCCCCCGTGACGCCACACGGGGACGGGCACCGGCTGCGCGGTCGCCAACGCCAGCCCCGACGCCACGAGGGTGGGCGCAATTTCCAGCCGGCTCGGTCAACGCCGCTCCTGGTGCGGAGACGCTGGGCACAATTTGCCATGGGGGGGGGGAAAAAAAACCCCACGGGGGTTAAATGGAAACCCCGACGCCGTGGGGACGGGCACGGCCCTGCCACGGGAGCTCACGGCCCTGATATTGAGGGGATGGGCACGGATCCGCTGCAGGGGGCTGCTAAAAGACCACCCCAAATATCTCGGGGACGGGCACGGTCCTGCCACGGGTGTCACTGGGTACCGGCCCCGATGTCACCGGGGTGGGCACGGTCCTTCCACGGGGACCCGGACACCCGGGGATGGTCCCAGCCCCACCTGCTTGTTGGCGAAGACGAGGAGCACGGCGTCCCGCAGCTCGTCCTCCGCCAGCATCCGCATCAGCTCCTCCCGCGCCTCGTTCACCCGCTCCCGGTCGTTGCTGTCCACCACGAAAATCAGCCCTGGGGGGCGAGACGAAGACACCCCAAGGGTGCTGGGAGCGCAGGATGCGGCCGTTCCCGGGACGCCCCCCGCTTTCCGTGCGCCCCCCCACGGCCCCGTACCCTACGGTCCCGTACCCCACAGACCTACCCTGGGTGTTTTGGAAGTAGTGCCGCCAGAGGGGCCGGATCTTATCCTGCCCACCCACGTCCCACACGGTGAAGCTGATGTTCTTGTACTCCACCGTCTCCACGTTGAACCCTGGCGGGGAGCAAGAGACGAGGGAAACTCAGGGCAACCCCGTGGGGACCGGGGGGGGACGGGGGGAAGAAGATCCCAGCTGGGGGAAACCGAGGCGGCCCTGGCATGGGGGTGCCCCGGCTCCGTGCCCCCCCCCAGTGCCCACCGATGGTGGGGATGGTGGTGACGATCTCGCCCAGCTTGAGCTTGTAGAGGATGGTGGTCTTGCCGGCGGCGTCCAGCCCCACCATCAGGATCCGCATCTCCTTCTTCCCGATCAGGCTCTTCAGCAGGTTCCCGAAGATGTTGCCCATGGTGACGGCGGCGCTGCTGACGGCGAGGCCGAATCCTGCAGGGGCACAGGGCGGGCGCTGGGGACAGGGGTGGACCCCCCCCCCCCCCCAAAAAAAAAAAAACACAACCCAGGGGGGGGGCGTTGAGCCCTATATCCCGGTTAAGGTGGGCTGTGCTGCGGGGTTTAGGGTGGGGGCCGGTGCCAGGGTCCCCCCTGGGGCCGTGCAGCCCATTGGGGTTGCCCGTGCGCAGATTTTTTTTTGCGGGGGGGATGTGCTGGGGGTTTGCCCCCCCCCAGTGCACTGCCCTACAGTGGGGCCAAGCCACGGCACCCCACGGAGGGAAACTGAGGCACGGGGCTGGCTCCCTGCCCAAATTATGGGGGGGGTCCCCCACGCCCCCCCCCCCCCTCACGTGCACCACCCAGCCCTGCAGGAGCCCTGAAGCAAGCAGGGGGGGCCCCAGCCAGCCCCCCCACGCCCCCCCCCACCGATAGGGCCGCCCCCAGCCCCAGCGCCCCCACCCCAGCATCTTCTGCCCGCCCCCAGGGGGGCCCCGCGCCGCCCCCTGCACACCCCCGCGCCCCCCCCCCACGGCACCGACCCCCGCCCCGCGCCCCCCCCCAGGCCCTGCCGCCCCCCCCGATGTGTGCGTGTGTGTGTGCGGGGGTCGCTCCCCCCCCCCCCCCCCCCGCGTTGCTCCCCTCCAACGCACCGCCCCCCGCATTCCCCCCCCGGAACCGCAACGCGGCCCTAAAACGCTGCGCCCCCCCCCGCATCACCCCCCACCCCCGCACCGTGCCCCCCCCCCCCGGTGCTGCACCTCCCCGAGCGCTCCCCACGCCCCCCCCCATCACACCGCGCCCCTCCCCAGTCACCGCATCACCCCCCCCGAGCCTCAATACCCCCCTCCCTTTACGATGCCCCCCCCCATGCACTTCGCATCCCCCCCCCCCGCACTGCGCCCACCGGTGCACGGCGCCCCCCCCCCGCCCCCTCCATCCTCCTCCTCCTCCTCCTCCTCTTCCTCCCACGCTGCGCCCCGCTGCGGGCAGCGCCCCTTCCCCCGGGGGGAGAGGGGGGGGAGGGAAAACGGCCCCGCCGCGCCCCCCCCCCGTCGAACCCCGCACCTGGAGCCGGTGCCGGTGCCGGTGCCGGTGGCGCCCCCGCCCGCAGCTGACTCTGCACCGCTCCCGCCGCCGGAAGCGGAGGCCCGAGCGCGCCGATCTCGCGAGAGCTCCCGGTCCTCCCCCCCCCCTCGTTTTTATTATTATTTTTTTAAATTTCCCCCCCCCCCCAACCCCCCTCCCCAATATCGGCCCCGGGCCCTCCCGGGGGGGCGAGGGGTGCCGGTTGTTTCCTTGGCAGCGGATGCAGCAGCGCGGGGGGGGGGCTTGCATCGAGGGGGGGGGCGATGGGGGGGCACGTCGGGGATGTGGGGGCGTGGGGGGGATCTGTCGGTGAAGGGGGGCGTCGAGGGTGCACGGGAGGGGGGTCCTGGGGAGTGTACGGAGTGGGGGGGGCGGGTTGGAGGCGCTCCCCGTGTGGCCGGTGCTGGAGGGGGCGTCCCGGTGCTACCGGGTTAGCGGTAAAGTCCCGTCGAGGGATGGGATGGGACGGGACGGAGGGGATGGAAATTAACGGGACGGGACGGGACGGGACCGGATGGGATGGGATGGGATGGGATGGGATGGGATGGGATGGGATGGGATGGGATGGGATGGGATGGGATGGGATGGGACGGGACCGGACGGGGCGAACGGGACGGGACCTAACGGGACGGGACGGGATAGAACGGGACGGGATGGGACGGGACGGAGGGGACGGGACCTAACGGGACGGGACGGGATAGAACGGGACGGGATGGGACGGGACGGAGGGGACGGGACCTAACGGGACGGGACGGGATAGAACGGGACGGGATGGGACGGGACGGAGGGGACGGGACCTAACGGGACGGGACGGGATGGGATGGGACGGACGGGACCGGACGCGCGGTTCCTTCCCAGCCCGGGCCCCGGCTCCCCTCCGCCCCGGCAGGTAAGGCCGGGACACCGGGAGCACCGGGAGCACCGGGAGTACCGGGAGCACCGGGAGCACCGGGAGCACCGGGAGCACCGGGAGCCCCGACGGCTGCAGGAGCCGCCCCGCGCTGCCGGGCTCCCGACAACGCCCCGGGAAGGGGCGGGGGTCCCGAGCACCGCCCCCCCGGTGCCACCGGCTGGGGGGAGGCAGAGGGGGGAGCCCCGGGAGGGCTGGGGGGGGGCAACGGGGTCTTGATGGGGGGGGGAACCGGGACCGGGGAAAGGGAGAGGGGAGCGGGTGTGGGGGGAACCGGAGACAGCACGGAGACGGGGGGGTCTGGGGAGGGGGGCGCGCAGTGGGAGACCTCCAGAGCAGCCACCCCACCGGTGTAACGGGGATGGAAGGGGGGGGGTCGGGCCCCGCCGTTGGTGGCACGGCCCCGGGCAGGGCCCTCCCGGCCGCGCCCCGGGGCCTCCCCGCGGCCGCTGACCTCAGCCCCCGGGAGCCCCGACGGGGCGGCGGCCCGAGGGCGCGCCCACCGCTTGGCCCGGCCGCCGCCCGACCGGGGGCACCTGCACCGGGGGAGCCGGCGGGATGGGACAGCGGGGAGAGGGAGGGAGAGAGGGAGGGGGGCGTTTGCGCTCTGGGGGGGTCCCCGGTACCCGAATGGGGACCGGAGATGGGGGGCGGGGGGCGTGGGGAGAGGGTACCGGGAGTCCCCGCGGCGCCGGGGCAGCCCCTCCCGGCACGGGGAGGGGGATGGAGACGAGGAGGGAGGGAGGGGGCCGGTACCCTACCCCCGGCTGGGGTGCAATGGGGAGCGGGGGGTCCCGTCCCCCCCCCCCCCCCCCCTCGCGGCCCCAGGCTTTGTCCGGGCTTTAATTGGAAGTGTCAGAGGGGTGCGGGCCGTGACGGGCCGAGCGGGGCTAATCCAGCCCTCCGCATGACTGGTCCGGGGAAACCGCGGCCGGGGGGATTAAGCGCCCCCCCCCCCAGCTCCCTTCCGTGCCCCCCCTCCACAAAAAGGGCTCCCAGAGCGGCTCAGCCACCACCCCCGGGTGGGGGACAGTGGGGACAGCGCCTTGGCCCTGCCAGAGCCACGGAGCGACACCCCCCGGGCACCCACGGGCACCCACGGGCACCCACGCCGCCCCCCACGCCCCCCACCAGCCCCCTCTCGCCCCGTGTCCCTCCGTCCCCTGCTCCTTCCTCTGGCCCCCGACGTGTGGGGCCGGGACGCCCCCACGGGGGTGCAGCCCCCCTGGGTGCCCACGGCCGTGTTCCCGAGGGACGGGGGTCGGTGTCCGGGACAGCTCCGGGTACGGACCGGGAGAGGGCTCCACGGACACCGGAGCGGCCCCGGCGCGGTCCCGGCCCCGCGTCTCCCACCCCAAAAATATCGGGGGTCCCGGGCCGGCGTCCTCGGGCTGTCCCGAGCTGTCCCGGGTCTCTGCTCACCCTGTGCGCCCCGAGGTGACCCGAGCTGCCCAGGGTCTCTGCTGTCCCCATGTGCCCTGGGGCTGTCCCGGGCTGTCCCGGGTTGTCCGGGGCTGTCCCGGGTCTCCGCTCTCCTCGGGCGCTCGGAGCTGTCCCGGGAATTCCCGGCTCTCCACTCCCCCGTGTGCCCGAGGCTGGCCCAGGAAATCCCGGGCTAACCCGGGTCCCCGCTCCCTCCGCGCGCCGGGAGCTGTCCCGGGTTGTCCCGGGACTCTGCTCCCCCCTTGCTCCCGGAGCTGCCCCGGCCCGGCCCGGGACGCCGTTCCCCGTTCCCCCCGCCGGTGCCGGTGCAGCGGGAGCGCGGAGCCGGGCGGGGGACGTTCGGGGGCAGCCGGGGGGGCCCGGCCGCGCTGTCGGCACGGGGTCGGGCGGCGGCGGGCCGGGACGCAGCCACCCGCCGGGCTAATCCGGGCCGTGACGGACAGGCCCGGCGCCGCCGCTCCGGCCGCCCCATAAGAGGTGCCGCGGCTCCGCCGCTCCCCATTGTTAGGGCGAGGACGCGGGACCGGCCCATGGGGACCCTGCGCGCCGCCCCTATAAGAGGGAAGGGGCTGGAAGATGCTCCCGGGTGCTGAGCGCTGCGCACCCGCCGAGCCGAGCCGAGCCGCGCCGCGCCGCCACCCCGGGGAGCCGCCGAGCACCGGCACCGGGCACCGGGCACCGCGCACGGGCCGCCCGACGCCGCGCGCCCGGGGCCCCGGGCACCGGCCCCGGTGCCGGTGCCGGTGCCGCCCGGTCGGCGCTGTCCGCGGCCCCTCCGCGGCCGCCCTCGGCGGAGCCGCCCGCCCTGCCCGCGCCCCGCGCGTCCGGAAACACGCGTGGATGTAGCGGCCGGGCCGGGGGCTCCGCGGCACCATAAATACCCCGGCGGCCGCTCGCCCGCGCACTCTGCCGGGGCCTCCCGCGGCCGCCGGAGCCATGCGAGCCGCCGCGCTGCTGCTGGCCCTCCGCACGCTCTGGGCGCTGGCGTTTTCCTCCCTCTCCAACACGCTGGCGGTGAACAACAGCGGGCGATGGTGGTGAGTGCCCGCACCGGGACCGGGAAGGGAGAGGGGCTGGCACCGGCACCGGGTGGCCCCGCCGCTGTCCCGGCTCGCACGCCCCAGGGCTGCGGCAGCGCAGGTGCGCCCGGCTTGGGGGCAGCGCCCGGCACCGTCGGGGGGTCAGAGCCGCGACCCCCGCGCTGCCCCGGTGGGTGGGAGCGGCGGCACCGAGCCCCCGGTGCGGGGCAGGGAGCGGCGGGGGCTGCCCTCGGAGGAGGTGCCACGGTGGTGGCGGGGAGCGGGGTGCCAGGAACACCGGCGTGAGCCCCGCGTGTGCCGCAGGGGCATCATCAACGTGGCCTCCTCCACCAACCTGCTGACGGACTCCAAGAACGTGCAGCTGGTGCTGGACCCCAGCCTGCAGCTGCTGAGCCGCAAGCAGCGCAAACTGATCCGCCAGAACCCCGGCATCCTGCACAGCGTCAGCTCCGGCCTCCAGACCGCCATCAAGGAGTGCAAGTGGCAGTTCCGCAACCGCCGCTGGAACTGCCCCACCTCCCAGGGCCCCAACATCTTCGGCAAAATCGTCAACCGGGGTGAGCCTGCGGGGCGGCGGGAGGCGGCGGGGGGCTCCCCGCTTCTCCCTGCATGGGAGCACCCAACGGGTTTCCCGTGGGTTCAGCCGTCTCCCACCCGCCTGCCCCCAGCAGGGTGCTGCTGGGGCTGGGGGGCGTTGGGGGTCCCTGCAGCCCCTAAGGTCCCACTCCCCTTCGCAGGCTGCCGGGAGACGGCGTTCATCTTCGCCATCACCAGCGCCGGCGTGACGCACTCGGTGGCCCGCTCCTGCTCGGAGGGCTCCATCGAGTCGTGCACCTGCGATTACCGGCGCCGTGGCCCTGGGGGGCCCGACTGGCACTGGGGGGGCTGCAGCGACAACATTGACTTCGGGCGGCTCTTCGGGAGAGAGTTTGTGGACTCCAGCGAGAAGGGCCGCGACCTGCGCTTCCTCATGAACCTGCACAACAACGAGGCCGGGCGCATGGTGAGGGCACCGGGGGCCTCGGGCAGTCCCGGGGTGGGGTTTGGGGCTGGGCATGGCTGTGGAGACCCCCAGCTCATCCCCCTCCGTGGGTTGGAAACCACCAAGAGGTGTTTCCCAGTTGGCTTTGGGTGGGCTCAACATCACCTAATACTGTGGGGACAGATCCTGCGGGGTCCCTGAGGCTGTGGGAGCGCGGAGGTCCCAGGGTGGGGGGTGCAGGCTGCTCACGGCACCCTGTGCCCCCCCCTCCCCACAGACAGTCTTCTCCGAGATGCGCCAGGAGTGCAAGTGCCACGGCATGTCGGGCTCGTGCACCGTGCGCACGTGCTGGATGCGGCTGCCCACCTTCCGCGCCGTGGGCGACGTCCTCAAGGACCGCTTCGACGGTGCCTCGCGGGTCATCTACGGCAACAAGGGCAGCAACCGGGCCTCGCGGGTGGAGCTGCACCACCTGGAGCCCGAGAACCCGGCACACAAGCCGCCCTCGCCCCACGACCTCGTCTACTTCGAGAAGTCGCCCAATTTCTGCACCTACAGCGGGAAGATGGGGACGGCGGGCACGGCCGGGCGCTTCTGCAACAGCTCCTCGCCAGGGCTGGACGGGTGCGAGCTGCTGTGCTGCGGGCGCGGGTACCGCACGCGGACCCAGCGCGTCACCGAGCGCTGCAACTGCACCTTCCACTGGTGCTGCCACGTCAGCTGCCTGAACTGCACCAACACCCAGGTGCTGCACGAGTGCCTCTGAGCCCCCCGCGCTGCCCCGGAGGGGGTCTGCGCCGCCCCCCATGACGGGTGCCCGCTTGGACGGAAGGCGCCCACGGGCGGGTGTGTGGCTGCGCCCCGGGACACCCCCCTCCCCCCGGAGCAAAGCAGCCACCCCAGGGCCAGCAGCCAACCTGGGTGTTCAGCGCCGCGCGTGGTCACGGCTGCCCCCGGCCCCTGCTGGCTCCGCGGGGTTTCCTTCTCGCTGTAAATAAAATATTTATTGTGGACGGTTTGATGCCGGGGCTCCCCACTCGCCCCGTGCTTCGCTGGCCCCAGGCCCTGTTTTTTATAATTACAGATAATAATAATTAATAATAATAATAATAATAATAATGCTTTGTTACAGGTGTCACTGATAGCCTCTAGAGAAGAATAAAGGATATATTTTTATCAGTCCTGCCCCGTTTTCTTTCAGGGGTTCCAGGGTGGGAGGGGAGCAGCAGTTTGAGGAGTGATGTCCCCCAAACCGCCCCACTGGCCAACTTACCCCTGCCTCCCTCCTCATCCTCCACCACCCATCCCCTGTCCATCCATCCCTCTGTCTGTCCGTCCATCCATCCCACATCGTTCCCTTTCCTTCTGCCCTCCCTGAGTGTTGGAGAGGGAGGGCCACCCTCCCCTTCCTTTCTCCCGCCGTGCCCCGTCTCCATCCCGGCTGTCCCTGCCGTGGCGCCTGTCCCCACGGCCGTGGCGCCCATCACCATGGCACCTGGGCTGCAGCATCCCCGGCGCTGGAATTTGCCGGGCTGCCGGGGCTGGTGCCGCCGGGGCCGGGCGGCGGGAGCGGCCACGGGAGGTACAAGACGGCAGACAGGGAATGAGCATCGTCCATCACCGCTCCTGGCCAGGGCTGACGGCTCCCCTCGGCTCCGGGGGAGGAGGGGGGCCAGGGAGGGCACGGAGGTTACTGGGGCCGGGACCGTGGGGGCCAGCACCGGCCACTGGCCCCGCACCCGGTCCCACAGCCCTGCGTGAGGCTTGGCTGCAGCTGGAGTGGGAAAAGAGGTGGCAAAGGTGGGGCGCAGCTCCGTGGCTGGCAGGTAGCGAGCAGCAGGGGTACCCCGCTGGGACAGGCATCCTGCGGGGTGTGCGTCCCTCTGGGATGGGGTCCAGCGGGGTGGGCATCCCTCTGGGGCAGGCTTCACCCCCAGAACCAGGGGGGGAATCCCCTTGGGATCGGTTTTCCCCAGGGATAAGCATCCCGTGGGGGTGGGCATACCCTCAGGGTGAGCATCCACTGGGAAGAGCACACCCCAGGACGGGTTTCCCACCGGGACAGGTGCCCCCCCCAGATGGGCATCCCCCCGGGACACGTCTCCCCTTGGGCTGGGCACCTCCCAACCGCACAGGACCTGGTACCCATTGGGACAGGGCAGAGCGAAGCGCCGGGCTGCAAACCCTGTCCCCAATTAATTCCATCATTGGGGACACTGCAGGGCCCCGGCAAAATCCAGCCCCTGGGGAGGGGGCTGGGACCTGGCCCTGCTTGGGGACCCCCGGCCCTGCCAGCGCCAGCCCCCGGGAGGGTTTCCGCAGCCCCGGCTGCCCGGGGGCTGAAGCCGGGAACCTCGCGGGGCCCCGGGGAGTGCGCATCAAAGGCTGCGGGCTGACTCCGCGGCCAGAAATATCCCCCAGGGCCGATAGTGGAAAAGTTGATGTTTAGACCGAAGGGAGGCGGGGGGGAAAAAACCCCAGGGGCCCCGCTGTCCGTGCCAAGGTAAAAACACTGCCTGGCGTGGTAAAATAAAATAAAGAAACGCGAGAAAAAAAGGACTGGAAAGGAACACAGCCCGAAATAACCCTCCGAGCATCTCCCGCCTGCCGGGAGTTATCTGCCTGCTAAATTCTGCACACGCACAGGGCATGAAAATAGCCTGTTTTCCTGCGGTAGCGAGTCAGGAATATAGATAATGACATTCTTATAAGTCACCTCTGTTACTCAGCTTTTCCTGCGCGCCGGTGACCGCCGGGCACCTTGGGCAGCCGCGACCCCCGGGCAGGCAGGGGCACCCCCGGGCGCGGGGCGGGTGCCCGGCTGCAGGGTGCAGACCTTGAACAAATACACCCGGGTGCTGGAAATAGCTCCCGGCGCAGCGCCGGGGCCGGCGCGGGGAAAGGGCGGCCCCGCCTCGGGCTGCCCGTCACATCTGGGAAGCCGGGCAACATCTGGGTGGCAGCCGCAAGCCGGACCTGCAGGACAGAGGGACAGGGACAAAACTGAAAGGTGCAGGACAGAGGGACAGGGATGGAACCAAAAGGTGCAGGACAGAGGGACAGGGCTGTGCCCAAAGGTGAAGGACAGAGGGCAAGGACAGTGGTCAGATGCACAGGACAGAAGGACAGGGACAGTGCCAAGAGATGTGAGACAGAGGGACAGAGCCGTGCCCAGAGGTTCAGGACAGAGGGACATCCCAAGAGATGTAGGACAGAGGGACAGGGCTGTGCCCAGAGTTACAGGACAGAGGACAGAGACCAGAGGTGCGGGACAGGACAAGGACAGCCCCGAGAGATGCAGGACAGAGGGACAGAGCCGTGCCCAAGAGGTTCAGGACAGAGGGACAGCTCACTGCCCGCTGCGGGAACATCCCCGTCCCCGTCCCCATCCCACGAGCCCGTGGCAGCCCCGTCCCGGCTCCCCCTCGCCCCGGGTGCTCGCGCCCGCGCCCCGCCAGCGCCCGGCTTGTCCGGCCGCCCCCCCCCCTCGGCCGCTGCATTCCTCCGGCGCGGGGCCAGCGCGCCCAGCAACCGTGGCAGGGCTGGCCTCTAATCCCCGGGCATGCCAGCCCCGGGGGGACCGTCGCCGTCACCCACTCCCCGATAGGTGACCAATGCCCGAGACGAACAATTAGGGACAAAGCCGGAGCCGCCGGGGGCTAACGCCGGCCTTCACGGGTGCCTTGTGCGGCATTCGGCGAGTTTAATGAATTGTCCATCACTCCTTTCAGCTCCGCTCGCCCGGGCTGGATTAATCTGAGAAGCCGCAGTGGGGTAGGAGCCGCTAAGCCTGTATTTATTACTCTTCCATTGTAACTAATTGAGGTAATTATCTGTGACTCCAACCCCGCGCAACAATGCCGCATTCACCGCACCCCCCCCCTCCCGCCAGCTCCTCCGCACGGCCTGGGAGAGCCGGCACCGTGGCCACCGCGCACCGGGGACAGGGCTGGCACCGTGGCCACCAAGCACCAGGGACAGGGCTGGCACCACGGCCACCACACACTAGGGACGGGGTTGGCATTGCTGCCACCAGACGCTGGGGTCACTGCTGGGACCTTTTGGCCACTGCATGCCAGCTGGCCACCGTGGGCACATTTGGGGCACATCTGTCCGGGGCACAACCAACAAACACCACATGTGGCCAATGGCACAGCCAGCACCGCGCACACACAGGTCACGGCTCCGCAGGGCCACGGCCAGCACGCGTGTGTCGTGCCACAGCCACCGCGTGGCCACGTGAGCCCCGGCATGACCGGCACCGCAGGCACACGGTGGTCACGCGTGGGCCATGGCAGGGCCAGCACCACCTGGGGGGGGTCACAGCTGCCTGGGGACATCACTGGGATCAGTGCGTGTGTGGGACACAGCTCCCTGGGGGCCACTCATGTGTGGCTATGTTGTCCTCGGGGGTCCTGGCTGCGGTGGCACCGCCACGGTGATGCCAAGGGCAGGGTCCCCTCGCATCATCCCCTGCGCTTGGGCTGGGACCCCCGGTGTCCCCCCTATTTGCCCCCCCTCCCCGCCCCGCCCGTCACTGGCTGCGCTGCGACATCTGTCGGCAGCAGGGGGACGGCGCGAGGGGCCGGGGGGGTCCGAAGCAGCGGCTTGTTTCCTCGGGGGGGGGGCGGCAGCAGGGGTCCGGGCAGTGGCGTGCACGGGAAGGTCCGTGGGACACCGGGGGGTCGTGGGCACAGCCGAGATGGGCCGTGCCAAGGGGTACTGCCAGGCAGTACAGACTGTGCCGAGCTGTGCCAAGCTGTGCTGAGCTGTGCCAGGCTGTGCCAAGCTGTGCCAAGATGTGCCAAGCTGTACTGAGCTGTTCCGGGCTGTGCCAGGCTGTGCCAAACCATACCAGGCTGTGCCAAGCTGTGTTGAGCCCTGCCAGGCTGTGCCAAGCCGTGCCAAGATGTGCCAGGCTGTGCCAAACTGCACCAGGCTGCGGTGAGCTGTGCCGGGCTGTGGTGAGCTGTGCCAGGCTGCTGAGCTGTGCCAGCCATGCCAAGCCGTGCCAAGTGACACCAGGCTGTCACCAAGCTTCGTTAATCCAAATGGGGCCATCCTGAGCCGTGCTGGGCCGTGTGCGGGACCCCCACCAGCCGTGCTGGCCACCTCGGGGCCCTGTGCCAGTGCGGGGGTGACGTGGCCTGGGACAGCCCCGTGTGCAGCCCCCCCCGGGCGCCTGGGTCCCCCGCAGTGGCGGCTGCCCCGCGCCGTGACCTCCGGGCCGGTGTCACCAGGATAATGACAGGGTCGCGCAGGGGGGCGGAGGAGGAGCCGGTTTTTAAATAACGTGCAAATTGGACACGTTATTTCTGCGGTTTCCTCTGGCCACGGGGATCCTCCCCCCCCCCCCGCAGCGTGACTAAGAGGTGGCGGCCGTCCTGGGGGGGGGGGGGGGGAACGGTCCCGTCCCCCCCCCCCTCCGGTGACTCACCCGGGGTCCCCCCCCGGCCCTGACGTCAGTCCCGGGGCCACGGGCCAGCCCGAGGGCCGCCCCGGCGCAGGCACCTACTCATTACGGGGGACCCGGGGAGGGGGGGTCCAGGGGGGCCGTGACGCTTTGGGAGGCTGCAGGGGGTCCCCCGGGGCTGGGGGGCCACGGGGGGGATCCCGGGTCCTGGCTAGGGATGGGGACAGAGCCAGGAAAGGTGGGGGGGACACCTGCGAGGGCGCGTTTGGGGCCAGGTCCCCCCCCGGTTTGGGACCATTTTTGGGGCTAGATCCCCCCACTTTGGGGCTGAGCCCCCCCGATCCCCAGGCACGCAAGGGGCAGAGGCTCAGCAGTGGGATCCCACAGCCTTTATTGGGGTCGGCGCCACCCCTGGCCGGCCAAAACTGTGCCCAAGCTCCGCCCCCAGATGGACCACACCCCACCAGGCCACGCCCCACTCCGGCCACACCCTCCCAAGCCCCGCCCACAGCGCACCACGCCCTTTCAGGCCCCGCCCCTCAGGCTCGGGTGGGGCTGGCGGCTCCGGGGGGGGCTCCGGTGCTCTCCAGGCTGCTGCTGCTGCTGCTGTAGGCGAGGGCGTCGCGGCACGGCCACCGCCGGCCCCCCCCGGACCCCCCCTCGGCCTCCGAGTCGGAGTCGGGTGCCGTGTGCCGCCGGATGCGGGACACGGCCTCCCGCAGCGCCTGGGCGTAAAGCACTGGCCGCCGTGGTGGGGGGCGCCCCCGGGGGCCCCCTCCTGGCCCCGGGCTTTGCTTGGGGCCCCGGGGGCTGCACGGCGGCTGGCGGGGGGGCGAGGGTGCTGCTGGAGGGGTGCGGGTTTCGGGGGGTTTCGGGGGGCTGCCCGGGGGGGCGGCGGGCCCAGGGCTCCCCCCGGCGTACCGGACCTGCTGCCGCTGCGGGGGGGGCACGTACTGGGCCCGGACCACCACGCGGGTGGCGTCGATGAGGACGTGCCCCCCCTGCCCCCGCCGTCCTCCGCTGCGCCCCGGACCCCGCTCCCGGCTAGCCGCCGCACGGGGCAACGTCTGGCTGTGCCGGGGGGGTCCCACTCCTCCAGGGGGGGTCTGCAGCCCACGGGGCCGCCGGGACCCAACCTCGGTGGCTGCCCGGGGCAGCGTGTGGCTCCAGCCCCCCAGCACAGCCCCACGGCCCCTTGGTGCCGGGGCGGGGGGGCTGCGTGGCCCCCAGGGACCGCTGCGTGGCCGGGGCTGAAGGGTGCGGTGGGGTGCATCGTAGGCGGGGGGCGAGATGTAGGGGGGCGGCCCCCCCCGGCGCACATGGGCCGCCTGCATCCGCCGCATGTGGGTCTCGTAGCTGGGGGGGCCCAGCTTGCTCCCCGGCACCGGGTTGCGGGGGGGGCCTGCTGGGTGCCGGCCCCGGGGGGAGCTGCACCCTGACCCCTCGGGGATACAGCGGGCTGGGGGGGCCCGGGGCCGGGTCTCGTGGCTTGGGGGGGGCCGGTAGGTGAAGTCCTGTGGCGGGCAGGGGGTGGCAACGGGGCAACCGCGAGGCACGGGGGGCCAAGGGGGGGCCAGCTCCGCCACCAAACGCTTCTCCAGGTACCTGCAAGACAGAGAGGGGCGTGAAGGGCGCCGCGCACAGGGGCTGGGGGCACAGGACGGAGCCCACCCCCCACCACCACCCCCCAGGCCCTACTCACGCGTACTCCCCAGCGAAGCTCCGGTAGGTCCAGGGGGATGCGGGCCGGCACCCCGCGGCCATGCCGACGGCCGGGCTGCAACACGAGACCGTGTTGATCTCCACCAGCAGCAGCTTGGTCCGCTCACAGATCCGCAGGCGCCCCGCGCCCCGTTCTGGGCCGCCCAGCATGGCCCGGAGAACCGGAGGCTGCCGGTGCTGGGGGGCCAGGGGGGGCCCGGCGCTGCCGCTTCGGTGGAGCCTCGGCGGAGCCACGCGCCCGCCCGCACAGGCGCAGCCACCGCCGCACGTGCACCCCCCCGGACCCCCGAGCCACCCCGTGGCACCGCCAGGCCGGGGGGATGCAGGGCACGGCCCCGCCAGGGTGTGTGGGTCCCGGTGTTGCCGGCTGTCCCAGGGGGGGGGCAAACGTGTCCCCCACACCCTCACCCCCCCCGGGATCCCTTCCCCCCCTGCGACAGCGCGAGGCGATTGCCGGGTTTGGCACCGAGCGCTGCAGCCCACGCGGGCTCGGAGCGGAGCTTAGCAACCCTCCGGCGGCGGCATGGCAACGGCACCGGCACCGGCACCAGCCCCCGGTACGGCACTCGGCTCCCCTGGCCCCCCCCCCCGGTTCCCCCCGTGGCCCTCACCTCGTAACGCTGCGCCGGACCCCGCGCCGGACCCCGGAGCTGGCGGTGGCAGGGGCTGCGCTCAGCCTCCCCCCAGGCCGGGAATGTGCCGCGCTCAGCATGGCCAAGCCTCGCGCCTCCCCCGGGCAGCACCGACGGCAGATCCTGGCATTGGTTTGGCCGGTGACCCCCCCACAAGCCCTGTGGGGACCCCCGGGGGGTCGCAGCCCCCCGCCGGACTCCGCTGCCTTTCCTCAGTCCCGGTTCCCCCCTTAGCTCAGCGCCGGGAGGGTCCCCGCAGCCTGCCCGCTCCCCGTCCCATCCCCAATCCCGGCCTTTTAGAAAAGCCACGGGCGGAACAAACAGGGATTTAGGGTCTGGGTGAGCTCAGCAGATTCCCCCGAGCCCAGGGAGGGGCTGAACCCCCTTCCCCGGGGCACCCCCTCCGCCGGTGACCCCACAGAGCTCGCAGCGAGGCCGGGTTGGTGCCAGGTCGGTGTTTATTTGCGGGTTCCCCCCGCACACGAGGTGGTGGCAGGTGAAGACACAGCAGTGAGGGGCCCGGGGACAGCCCTGGGCCGGACGGAGCCGAGTGGGGACAATTAACACGGAACAATTAAAACGGAACGGGACAAATCCCTGCGAGGCGGGGGTGACGAGGGTCTGGGAGCCGCTCATGGAACAGCCCCAGCCCACAGCCCTTTCCCAGCCGGGCTCGGTGCCCCGTGGGGAGCACCCCTGGGGGGGCCGGGGGCTGACCCAGCGCCCCCCCGGCACGGCCAACGTGGGCTCAGGGCGCACAGCGAGGCTCCGGGGGGGAGCCAGGGGCTCTCCCTACCCGGGGAGCCCCACGGTGGTGGTTATTGCTGGATGCTGCTGGTGAGTGGGGACCCCCCCGGCCTTCCCCAAGAGCCTGGGGGGGGGCAGGAGAGGAGGGCAGGGGCACCGAGACGGGCTGAGCGCCCCCCCCCCGCCACCACGTCAGGGCTTGGAGCCCTCTGGGAGAACCAGGGCTTGCAGGATGTCTGAGAGAGAGATGATGCCCTTGACCACGTCGCTCTCGTCCACCACCACCAACCGGTGCACCTGGGGGGGACACGGAGGGGCTGAGCTTGGCGCGGGGACCCCCGGGCCCCACCCACCCCAAGCTGGTGCCCGGGGTGGGGTGGGGGGTGGGGAAGGGAAGGGAAGGGGTTACCTCAGCCTCCACCAGGCGGTTGATGATGGTTTCCAGCGTCTCGTGCTTGTAGCACTTGAGGACGCCCTCGAAGTAGTGGGAGCGGTGCTGCAGCGCCCGCGTCACCGTCACGTCCAGGTTGTTGTACGTCTTCTCGGCCGCCAGGTTCTGGGGCAGGGAGAGGTGCTGGGGATGCAGCCGGGCCCCACACGGCCCCCCCCTCACCCCAACCCAGCCTCTACTTCCCTCCCAGTACTCACGATAACGTCGAATTTGGAGTAGATGTCCACCACCCGCCCTAGGAGGGAGAGAAGGAGCCGTGAGAGGCGCGCTCGGGGGCTGGTCCCGCGTGCCAGGGGCCGGTGCCGACCCCGAGGTGACATTTAGGGACAGCCGGCGCGTGCCGTGCCCCCTCCTCACCCGAATCATCGACGACCGGCAGGGCGGACACGCGGTGCTGAACGAAGATGCCCAGCGCCACGTAGATGGGGGTGCTGGTCCGCACCACGGCGATGTTGTCGTAGGTGCCGATCCGCAGCTCCTCCAGCGTCTTGGCCATGAACTCGGGCTTGGGGACCTCCGCTATCTGCAGGGGGGACGGGGAGGGGGGGGACAGTGCTGACGCTGGCTCGGCCCGGCGCGCCCCAGGCCCCGCGGTGCTGCCGGCTCCGGCTGCCCCGGGCCGTGGTCCTAGGAGCGAAACCAGAGAGGGCTGGGTGCGGAGCGCGGCCCCCGGGCGGACACGGCGCAGCGTTGGCGCTAGCAGGGGGGCGGCGGGGTGCCCGTGGCAGCACCTCGAGTACCTCAAGTACCCGCCGCAGGGCACCGGAGCTGCACCCACCTCGGCCTCCCGGAGCCTGCGGCGCCCGGATCTACGCTGCCACTGCCACCGCCGCCGCCACCGTGCGGGGCAGGGCTGGGACTTACGAAGAGTTTGAGGAACTTGAGGATGCGCTTGTGGGTGAGGATGTAGAGCGTGTTCCCGGAGTCGGGGTCGATGACGGGCAGGCGGTGGATCTTGTTGCGGATCAGCGAGGAGACGGCGTCGAAGAGGCTGCGGGTGGGAAGGAGGAGGAGGATGGGGAAGGGGGCTCGCACCCGGGGCCGCCACGAGGTGAGCCCCCTCCCCGCCACGCAGGGGGGTACCTGGCATTGGGGGAGATGCAGACCAGCGGCTTGAAGGAGTCCTGCAGGTAGACTTCTGGGGGGAGAGGAGGTGCTGAGGGGGGCAGCGGCGCCGCGGGACGCAGAGCCACGGGGTTTGGGGTGCCCCAGGCAGGTCTGGGGGGGGGGAAAAGCAGCTGGGGGCAGCCCCCCTCACCTCTCCACGTCTCTATCTTGTGCTCCTCCAGCTCGTAGATCTGCACCTGGGCCCCGGCAGAAAACCCGGGGTTAACCCCGACCCCGGCAGGAGCCAGACCCCAGGTCTGTGGGGACAGAGCCCCGCGTCGGCCCTACCATGGGTGACTTGTAGTAGCGGTGCAGAATGTTGATGAAGTCGGTGATGGTCAGCATGCCTGGGGGGCAGGCGGGGTGAGCAGAGCCCCCCTGCTGCCCCCCCACAACCCCGCAAGCCCCCCGTCCCGCTCGCTCACCCACAAAACTCTGCTTCTTGCTGTCCCACAGCGGGGCAGCCCGCACGCCGTTGGTGACCAGCGCGAAGAAAGCCTTCTTCACCTGCCGTGGGGGGCGTCACGGGGGGGGACGGGGCACCCTCGGGCAGCCCAGAACCCCCGTTCCAGGTCGGAAAACCTTAACGGGGGCAGAGGAACGACCCCAAGCCTGCCCCCGGCCCACCTGCAGGGAAGTGTCGAAGACGACGAGCTTGGAGCTGGTGGGGATGAGGTCGTAGCAGCGGTGGGACTTCATGAAGGCGGTGTAGGCGCCGCGGCGAGGCTCCCCTGGGGACCCGCAGCGTGAGGGGGACACCCCAAACGCAAGGCACCCCAAAACATGAGACACCACAACACCGGGACACCCCAAAAACATGAGAAAACCCGGTAATGGGACAGCCCCAAAAAATGAGACACTGGTAAACAGGACAGCCCCAAAATATGAGAAAATCCCAACACTGGGACACCCCAACACTGGGACACCCCAACAAGAAGACACCCCAATGCCAGGACACCCCATAACATGAGAAACCCCAACACCAGGGCACTAGGACACCCCAACAAGAGGACACCCCAAAACATGAGAAACCCCGACGAGAGGACAGCCTGACACCAGGACACCCCAACGCGAGGACACCCCAAAAGACGAGAAAACCCAATAACGGGACACCCCAAAACGTGAGAAAACCCCAACACCGGGACACCCCAACAAGAGGACACCCCAAAATATGACAAACCCCAACACCGGGACACCCCCAAAGCACGGGACACCCCAACAAGAGGACGCCGGGACACCCCAAAACATGAGACACCCAAAGAGGACACCCCAAGAGACACCGGGACACCCTAAAAGGGGACACCCCAACACCGGGACCCCCCCCCCCACCCCCGTGACCCCCTCCCGGAGCCCAGCGCAAGGCCCGGGGCCAGCCGCGGCGTCACCTTCCAGCCCCGGGGGGCTCTGCTCCGCCGGGCTCCCCGCGGCCGGGCCGGGGCCGGGGCCGGGGCCGGGATCCTGTGGACCGACAAGGACCGGGCCGGGCCCGGCCCCGCTCCCGTTACCGCCGCTCCCGTTACCGGGCGCCCCCCCCCCCGGTCCCTTTAGCCCTCCCCCGGTCCTTTTAGCACCCCCCAGGTCCCTCCAGGCCCCCCCCGGTCCCCTCAGCCCCCCCCCAGCCCCCCCCGGTCCCGTTCCCGGTGCCGCCCCCACCTCCATGGCCCCCTTCTCGCTCCCGTCCCGCCGCCCCACTTCCGCCCGCTTCTCGGCGGCGTCTTCCGCCAGCACTGCCCACGTGACCGGAAGCGCGCCCTGCCCGCGCGGCGACCTTTCCCTCCTCCTCCCCCCCCCCCCCCCCAGCAGGGTCACCGGGAGGGGGCGGGGGGGGGGAACCGGGGGGGGGGGTCCCGGGGGTCCCCCGGGCTGGCCTCGGGGGGGGTGGTCATAAAAACGGGGTGTCCCCCCCTCCCCCCAAACCGGGTGTGTTTGCTCGTTTTTATTTTTATTTTATTATTTTTTTAATAATTTTTAATTATTATTATTGTGTTGTGGTTTTTTTTTTCTTTTTTTTTTCTTTTTTTTTTTTTTTTTTTTTTATACCTTAAAACCTTTTTGCAGCTTTTGACGAGTCGCGGAAGCAGCTTTCAAGAGCGCCCCGGCCCTGCCTGGCCCCCCCCCTGCACCAGCCACGGCCCCCCCCCATGCCCAACACCCCCCCCCCCAAATCCCCCTCCCCCGGTACCGGGAGGGGGCCCCCCCGGACCCCCCCCAACCTTCGCCGCGTGTTTGTGCGTTAAAAAATCCCGGCTCCCCCCGAGCCGTGCGGCCCCCCCGTGCCCCACCGGGGGCCAGGAGGAGGAGGAGGAGGAGGTGGGGGGGGGACACAGCCAGGGACCCCCCCCAGGGTGCTCTGGGGTTGGGGGGGGCACAGCCAAGGACCCCCCCCCAGGGGTGCCAGGGCCGGGGGGCACCGTGTAATGCCCGCTTGCTGCTCCGCTCCCCGAGGCCGCCCTTGCCTGGGGGGGGGGGGGGGGGCTCCCAAATGCCGTGCCCCCCCCCCTCCGTGCGCCCCCTGCAACCCCAATCTCAGCCCAGCAGAGCACAAAGAGCCCCCCCCCGCCCCCCCATCTAGTATATACAATATAAGGTATAAATAGATAAATAACCTGCCCCCCCCCCGTGCCAACAGCGGAGCCCCAGCGGTGGGCGAAGGGGGGGGGGGGCGATCCCCTTTGCCCCCCCTCACCCCCAGCTTTGGGGGGAGCGGGGTCAGTGCCCCCCATCCCCTTTACGCCCCCCCCAAGCCCCCCAACCTTGCACCTTGGCACATCGCACGGCTGAGGGGGGGGGGGTCACAGGAGGGCGGGGGTGCCCCACGTCCCCCCCCCCCCCGGCCACCCCCAGGGGACCCCCCCCGCCAGGGGCCTTCTGCAGCCACAGAGGGGATGGGGACAAAGAGGGGGGGGAGTAGAGAAAGAGGGGGGGCAACGAGAGGTGCTAGGGCACGGCCGCCCCCCGTGGGAGGCTGGGGGGGGGGTGTAGGGGTGTTGGGGGGGGGGGGCTCACATTTAAAAACAACGAAAAATCTAACACTTGAAATGAGGTAGGTTTGGGTGCAGAAGCTCCTTGTGTCTGGCGGGGGCCCTTCGCCGCGCGCGCGCCTTTTCCTCCCGCGTCGCTCCGCTCGCTCCGGGGCTCGTCCGAGACGCACGAAAAAAAAATAATAATAAAACAACAAAAAAAAAAAAAAAAAAAAAAAACAAGAAGAGAGCCAAAAAGAAAAAAAAACGGAAAAAAAGGAAAAAAAAAAAGGACAAAAAAAAAGAAAAAAAGGAACCGAGGCGAGCTCTGGCCGCCGCCGGCGCGCGACGGGGCAGAGCCCGGATTGTCGAGCTCAAGGAGTCTGTGTTACCTTGGTAATTAGCGAGCAAATATTATTAAGGTTTGTTTCTAAAAATCCAGGCCGGCGGCTCCCAACTCGCTCCGGCTCCGCTGGGACCGCTCCTGTTCCCCCCCCCCCCGCCACCACCACCACCACCACCTCCGTGGCTCCCCCCGCCACGAGGAGGGAGGCGGGCGGGGGAGTGAGGGGGGGGGCGGTTTTTTTGGGGGGGAGTGGGGTATGGGGGGAGGCTCGCCGGGCCCCCCCCCCCTGCTCCCCGCTTTTTTCCTCGCAGGACGAAGCAAAGAAAACCCTGAGTTGCCAGTCCGTCCGTCCGTCCGTCCGTCCGTCCCCGTTCGGGCCGGGCCGGCGACCTCCGTGCCCCGGTGGCCGCCACCAACCGCCCCCCCCCGGCACCTCCGTGGCCCCGGGGGGCCCCGTCCCCGGCGGAGGGCCCCTTTTTTTTTGTTTTGTTTTGTTTGTTTTTTTTCTGGGGGGGGGGGGGACACCGGTGCATCCCCGGGAGGGCTCCGAGACACCCCCGGCCCCCCCGCCCCCCCCCCCCCCCCAAATTCTCTCGCCGCTAGTTCATCCACTTTCGGCAGTTCCAGGCTCCGCAGTGGCAGGGGATCTTGTGCTGATCGTCCTCGAAGTCGAACTGGTAGTCGTAGGTGAGCTGGGGGGAGCGGGGAGTCACGCACGGCACGGCCCCGCGCCCCAAAATCGCCCCCTCCCACCCCAAATCCCTCCCCACACCCCCCAATAACCCCGGCCGCCCCGTGTGCCCCCCCCGCCTGACCTCCTCCCCCTTGGGGATGCGCCGGCTGGAGATGATGATGATCTTGTCCTCCTTGTCGAAGGTCACGACTTCGGCCACGCAGTTGGGGGCGCACGAGTGGTTGATGTACCTGGGGGGGGGGCACAGCAGGATCAGCACCGAGCTGTGGGGGAAGCACCAGGGGGGTCTTCTGGGGTTTTCGGGGGGGGTCACGGCCCCACGCTCACCTGGCCGGGCCCCCCGTCAGCGTGGCGTCAATGACGTGCTCGTTGTTGATGCGGAACATGTAGATGCCACGGTTCTAAGGGGGGGACAGAAAGGGTGTGACTGCAGCCCCAAACCCCCAAAACCCCCCAAACCCCTTCCCAGGATCCCCCAAAATCCCCCCAGGACCCCTCACAACCCCCCAGGGCCCCCCAAAACCCCCCTACCTGCTCCTCGTAGATCTTCTCGCGCCGGTTGGCCACCTCGTTGCGGATGATGGTGCCGATGTACTCGATGACCATGGTGTGCTTCTCGATGTCCTTGGCGGCGTAGAGCCCCAGGCCCTGGATGCGGGACCGCGCCAGGTAGACGTTGTTCTTCCACTCCGTCTTCAGGCGCCGGTACTGGGAGGACTTGGAGTGCACGAACTGCTTGCTGTAGGGCGTGTTGGTCTCGCCCGTGAACGTGCTCTGGTAGGCCTTGGACATGCTTGTGCTGTTCAGGGTGTGGGGCCTGCCAAGGAGAGGGGGGGGACACCGGGAAGGGTGTCAGAGCCCAGGGGGGGTGCCCCGGGGAGGTCTCCCCCCCCAGCCCTCGGTGCCCCCCTGCTCACCGCTTGTAGTGGGTGAGGATTTTGGGCTCGGCGCGGGCGCAGCCGGTGGGGTTGATCATCAGAGGCAGCTCCATGAGGGGATGGCGCCCGTAGCGGAACAGGTAGTTCTGGCAGCTCTCCACGCCGGGCAGCTGCCAAAAAAGAGGGAGCCGAGGGGCCGGGGGGTGAGGGGCAGCCCCACGGCCACCCCCTGGCCCCACCGGCATGGCCACCGGTCCTTTCGTGAGGGGGCTGCAGAGGGGAGACCCCCTTCACCCCCCCACCACAGCCCAACCCCGGGACCTACCGACTCGGCGATGCGCAGCACCGCGTGCACCGTGAGGCCGAAGAGCTCCTCGCCCTTCAGGTACTCGGGGAAGAGCCGCAGCATGTCGGCCTCCTTCCTCATCATCGCCACCGGCTCGATGATCCGGTTCCAGACGGCTGCCAACGGGGGAAAAAAAAAAAAAAAACGGGGACTGAGCCACGCGCCCGCAGCTCGAGGACGCTTTTTACCCCGTTCTCCCCTTCCCAAAGCACCCAGAGGCTCAGCCCCAGCTCCGGGCACCTCCCCGCGGCGCTCACCCTGCGGCGAAGAGTCGGAGAAGACCAAATCCTCCAGGCCCTGCTCGATGACCTGCACGACGAACTCGGGGCGGCCGTTGTTCTCGCAGATGGTGCAGCGGTAGCAGCAGCGGCGGTTGTTGGTCCGCAGGCTCCAGTAGATGCGCGTGGCCTCGTAGCCCACGGGGTAGAGGGCCGTGACGCTGTGGAAGTCGGCCATCTGGTGCGGCAGCAGCTGCCCGATGGCGTGGAAGACCAGCCCGCCCACGCGGAACATGTGGAGCCGCTCGCCCCGCTGGATGATGCTGGCGATCTGCTTCACCTCGTCCCGCTCGATGTAGACGCGCCGGAAGACGGTGAAGGTGCTCAGCTCCTGCTCGCAGGGGCCCTTCAGCTTGTGCAGCGGGCACAGCATCGTCTTGTCCTTGAAGAACATGCACTTGGCGCGGATGGCGCAGGCGAAGTGGTAGACGCTGGGGCAGCGGATGCGGTTGCAGCTGTTGGTGGCGCCGGTTTTCTGGCACAGGGAGCACTTGGTGAGCAGCCCGCGGTGCAGGGCCACCTCCACGTTGATCAGGGCCCCCCCCTGCGTCTCGTAGACCTCCGTGGACCACAGGGCGCAGTTCAGGTGGACCCAGAGGTCGAGGTCGAGGTTGAGCAGGCGGGCCGGCCCGTCCGTCGCCCCGTCGCCCTCCTCGTGGCAGAAGCAGCACTTGCGCAGGTCCCGCGGCACCTTCTCGGGGCGCAGCGTGGTGCCCAGCTTGTCGATGAACTCCGCGATCTCCTTGTCCCCGTCCCGCTTGGCCCCCCCTTTCTGGATGGTGACCAGGAAGCGCAGCCGTTTCCACCTCACCCCCTTCCACTTCTTCAGCCGGGGCCGAGCTTCGTCCCCGTCCTCCGGCGGCCGCGAGCGCGGCTTGAAGCGGGGCGGCGAGTGGGGGGCCGCGGCCCCCTCTTCCCCGGGGGCTGGCGAGGGGGCGGGGGGCAGCGGCGAGGGGGGTGCCGGGGCCGCCTCGTGGGCAGCCTCGGGGTCGGGGACCCTGGCGGCCTCGGCGGGGCTGGATGGGGAGGGGACGGAGGGGGACAAGGGGGGCGAGGGCTCCTGGGGCATGACGGAGAGCTGCCGCACGTCCAGGTTGGAGACGTTGTTGACGTAGCCGTGGTGCAGGGTCTTCTCGGGCACAGGGCTCTCCTGAGGCACGGGGGACGCTGTCAGACCCCCCCCATCTCCCCCACGCATCGTAACAGGGAGCCCTGCAGCACCCCATCGCCTTCCCAGACCTTCAAGGACCTCCCCAGCCCTTTCCACGGGGTCCCAAGGGTGACACGGTCCCACAAGGGCCTCAGCACCTCTCCAGTCCTCCAGGCACCCCCACACACCTCAGTCCCAAAAGGCTCCCCCTCCAGTGCCCCCACGTAGCCTCGCAGGCACCCCAAAACCCTTTTCCCATGGCCACAGCCCCACAGAGACCCCCCCAACTCCTCTCTCACGTCCCCAGAGCCCCCACCCCGGGGACCCCAGGCCCCGCTGACCTGTCTGAGCAGCGTCAGGAGATCCAGCTCGCCCTTGAGGCTGTACCCGGGCAGCACGGCGTCGAATTGCTTCAGCCACTCCGAGCTGCTCTCCGGCACCTTCCCGGCCAGCGCCGCCTTCTCCTTGCCCCCCAGCATCCCTGCGAAGGACAGCCTGTCACGGGGCACCCAACACGGGGACGAGGGACCCGTGGTGACGAGGGACAAGGCGGACACTCACCGGCCACGTCCACCTCCACCTTTTTAGCCTCGACCACGGCCGCTCGCATGGGGCCGTCCGGGAACAGCACCTCGTAGGAGCTGGGGATCTTCACGCTCAGCAGCTCGGCCATGGCCAGCATCACCCCGTTGAGGTTCTGGATCAAAGAGGGACGTGATGGGTCCCCGGCCCCGGCTGTCACCGCACGGGGACACCGATGGCACAACCCCCGGTGTCCTGCCGGCCCCTGGCTCACCTTGGCGGCTGCCGCAGACACGGTCAGCATGACGGAGACCTCGCTGCTCTTGCCCTTCTCCCACGGGGCGCCCAGGCCGGCTGCCCCCACCTTCCCCGGAGGTGCCCCGAAAGGCTCCGCGGCCTCGTAGGGCTTCGTGTCAGGGAACACTGGTGTGGGGAAAGAGAAGGGTCAGAGCCTCACAGATCACACCCGATCGCCCGGGGGACAGAGAGCAGGGCACGGCGATGGGGACAGTGAGCACCCAGCACCCATGGGTGCAGGGAGCAGCTGGGACCCCTCCCCAGGGACCCTTCTCCTGCCCCACCTCGCCCCTACCCATCCCCAGCTCCCCTCCTACCGGTCCCTACACCCCACAGACACCCTCCCACCCGATCTGCGCCCCCCTGCAGACCCCCCCTGCCCTCCCTTACCCCCACCTGATCCAAACAACCCCCCCACACCCAGTCCACGTACCCCACAGCCCCTTCCCCACTGATCCACGTGCCCACCCGCCCCCCTCCTGCCTTGCCTTGCATATTCCAGGCCCGTGCACCCCCCCCGGGACCACCCAAACCCACCTGGGATGCTGGCACGGGGGATGATGGGGATGATGGGGGACAGCACGCGCTCCTCCAGCTCCGGCTTGGCCTCGCTGAGCAGGGGGAAGCGCAGCAGCTCCTCGCCCAGCACGCTCTCCGGGGACGAGGCCGGGACGATGCTGTCGGGGGAGTCGCTCTCGTCGTCGCTCTCCATCCTGCGGGGACAAAGGGGGGTCAGAGCCGTGCCGGCGCTGGCCAAGCAGCCGGTGTCACCCACCCCCTTGGGGTTGGGGGGGGGGGGGTCCAGGGGGTCGGTGGCTCACCTAACGTCCTCGGTTTGGTTGTGCGGGGGGGTGGGCAGAGCCGCCAGCAGGTCCAAGCTCTTCACCTCCACAGCCGACGTGTCTGCGAGGGGAAAGGACGAGTGTTAGCGGGGTCGGGGGTCCCCCAAAGGTGGTGGTGGTTTTTTGGGGGGGGTGGTGCCGTGCCACCTAGCACTGTCCAAGCTCACCTTTCTGGCCGTGGGGCTCGCGGGCCGGCTCGGCGTCCTTGGGCTGCTCGCCCAGCTCCTCGGGGGCCGTGACGCCGTTCACCATCTTCTGCTGCACGGAGGGGGGCGGCGTGGGGGGCAGCGAGGAGGGCGGCGTGGGTGGGTTGCTGAGGTTGTTCTGAGGGTGGGGGGAACGACAGCGGGGCGTGAGCACGCTGCGGTGCCCCGGGACCCCCAGATTGGGGTGGGGGGCACAACTACAGCCCCCCCCTCACCTTGGTGAGCAGCTGGGAGTAGTAGTCGGGCACGCTGTCCAGCACGGCGCTGCCGAAGGCGCCCCGCAGCTGGCTCTTGCCGTTGATGGGGCTGCTGCCGAAGGGGGCGAAGAGGCTGAAGTTGGCCGTGATGGTCGGCTCCGTCAGCGGCAGCAGCGAGAGCTCCTGGGGGGCAGAGAGGTGAGCGGGAGACGAGGCCGGGGACGGCCCCGTGCCGCAGCCCTCGCCCCCCTCCCCGTACCTGTTTGAGCTGCTTCATCAGCGCCTCGCCGGGCCGCAGCCCCTCGTCCTTGCGCAGCTTCTTGCGGGACGCCGGGACCCGCTCGTTCCCCTTCTGCACCCGCTTGGGTTTGGTGGCTGCTGGCTTGCGGGCGATGGAGGGGTCCTGGGGAGGAAAAGAGGAATGGGAACAGTGCTGAGCACAGCCCCGGGTGGGGTGCTCGGTGCCCGTCCCCATCCCGCAGCACCCTGCTCACCTCCCGGCCCAGCAGCACCGACTGCGGCCGCGGCTCCATCCCGGTGCCCCGGCCCTCGGCGTGCCCGTTGAGCTCTCCGGGGCACTGCGCCGAGAGCTGCACGTTCTTGGCCCTCAGCAGCTTCTGCAGCAGGAGGTGACCGGCCTCCGAGCGGCCTCCCGGCACCAACGGGCTGCTGCTTTGGGCAGCCCCGGGCTCCCCGTTGGCCTCCAGCCTGGCTGCTTCATCCCCTTCCAGCTCGCCTTGCGCCGCTGCCACCGCTGCCGCCTCCTCCTTCGGCTCCTGCTTCACCAACACCTGGGGGGGCTCGCCCCCCGGCACAGCCCCGTTGACGTGGGTCTCACCGGGGTCAGCCGGGTCCGTAGCAGGTGCCTCGGGGTCCCAGGGGCCACGCGCTGCATCGGGTGCTAGCCCCTGCTCCGCCGGGCTGGGGGCCGAGGCCGGGACCCCCGGTGACGTCTTCTTTGGCTCTTGGGGACTCTGCTCGGGGCTGGCCAGGTGCTGGGGGATGCAGCCCGTGCCCAGGGGCGAAGGGGTCGGCGGCGTGGGGAGCCGGACGAGGCCAGGCTGGGGGCCACGGGCAGCCAGGGCTGCCTGCACCAGCTCGGCCAGGGGTTGCTGAGGGCTGCTGGTGGGGGGCTGCCCCCGTGCCTGCCCACCCGCACCCTGCTCCTCTGCCGGGGCACCCGGCCGGGCCTGGAAGAGGGGTCCCAGCGGGCGGGGAGGCTGCTGGCGTGCCTGGGGGCTGTGCTCCGGGGCCTGCCCGGGGAAGGGGCCGGGCTGCCGGAGCGCCTGGCTCTGCTGCAGCAGGCTCTGCTGGTGCCGCTGCACCAGGAGGGCCTGGAGCTGCTGCTGCTGCTGGGGTGTGAGGTGCCGCAGCTGCGGGTTTTTGGCCAGGACGCCCTGAAGCTGAGCCCGGATCTGGCCCATCACCGGCCCCGGCACTTGCCCCAGGAGGCCTGGGGACAGCGCGGTGGTGGCGGTGGCCCCCGGCTGTGGCGCTGGCCCTGCTTTGGGCTGCCCGGGGCTCTGGAGCCGCGGGGGCTGTGGCTGGCCCTGCAACGAGCCTGCCGGCACCTTGCCCGTCCCGCAGCCCGTCTGTGGCTCTGCAGCCCCAGCGGTGTCCCCGTGCAGCTGGGGCAGCTCGGGGCGCGTGGCCCCGGGGCTCTGCGGTGGGGCTAGCAAGGGGCCCGGCGCAGTGGCCGCCCGCAGCCCCGGTTGTGCGGGCAGGGAGCCCAGGACGCCCGGCTGCGGGGAGCCCAAGAGGAGCTGCTGACCCTGCCCTAACTCAGCCTGGTGCTTGGGGGCTTGGGGCTCCGGCCCCCCCAGCCCCGGGGGAGGGTTGAGGGCTCCCTGCTGCTGCTGCTGCTCCTGAGGGCCCCCTGCGTGCAGCTGCCCCCCGCTCTCGCTGCCCTCGGCGGGTAGGGCGCTGCCATCCGCTCCTCCGGGCTGGTCCTTGGCAGCCAGGACCACCGGGGCCGGCTGCATTCCCTGACTCAGGTGCAGCACGGAGGGAGCCTGGCCCATCGCCCCATGCTGCTGAAAGTGCTGGATGGGGGGCTGCCCCTGGCCCAACCCCAGGAGGCTCGGCTGGGCGGCTGCCGAGTTCTGCTGCTGCTGCTGCTGCGGGGCCAGCAGCGCCCGCGCCTGCCCCAGCTGCTGGGAGAGCACCAGGCGGTGCCCCAACATCCCCGGAGGCTGCGGGGCCAGCTGGGGCGACCCCAGCACCCGCTGCTGGTGCTGGGCAAGAAGGACCTGGCGCTGGGGAGCGGGGTGGCCCAGCACCGCCTGGTGCTGCAGCCCCGGCGCGTGGCCGAGCAAACCTGGCTGCTGCTGCTGCTGCTGTTGTTGCTGCTGCTGGGGTGAGAGCTGCTGCACCAGCAGGCTCTGCTGGCTGCCCATCACTGCCGGCTGTTTCGGCACCATGGGCTGCCCCACGGGCCCCGGCTGCGGGGCTGCTGCCGCCTGCTGCTGCCCTACCATGGCTGCTGGCATCGAGCCTTGTCCCATGACGCCCGGCTGCTGCATCGAGGTCGGGGCCATGACGCCGGGCTGCTGCATGGAGGCTTGTCCCATGACACCGGGCTGCTGCATCGAGGTCTGGGCCATGACACCCGGTTGCTGCATCGAGCCTTGTCCCATGACGCCCGGCTGCTGCATGGAGGCTTGTCCCATGACACCGGGCTGTTGCATCGAAGCTTGTCCCATGACACCGGGTTGCTGCATCGAAGTTTGTCCCATGACGCCCGGCTGCTGCATCGGTGTCTGTGCCATGACACCGGGCTGCTGCATTGAAGTCTGGGCCATGATGCCCTGTGGCTGCATCGAAGTCTGTCCCATGACACCTGCTTGCTGCATCGACACCTGCCCCATGACTCCTGGCTGCTGCATCGACGCCTGTCCCATCACACCCGGCTGCTGCATCGACGCCTGTGCCATGACGCCCGCTTGCTGCATCGCCGCCTGTCCCATCACACCCGACTGCTGCATGGACGCCTGGCCCATCACGCCCTGTTGCTGCTGCTGCAGGGACACCTGCCCCAGCATATTCTGCTGCTGCTGCAATTTCTGGGCCAGCTGCATCCTCTGAAGCTGCCTCTCCTGCATCAGACGGCTGTCGGCGGCCAGCCCGCGGAGCGCAGGGTTCCCGGGGAAGAAAGCGTTGGAGGTGCCGGGCACCGGGGCGTTCCCCACCGCCTGCTGGCCCATGAAGGACAAGCCCTGCTGCACGGCCATGGACACGCCGCCCTGGGGCAGGCGCAGCCCCCCGGGCTGCCCCGGCTGCTGGCCAAGGCCTTGGGCACCCACCACGGCCCCCGGCGGCTGCTGGACGCCGTGCGCCGAGAGGAGCTGCCCGGGGAGCTTGGACATGAGGCGGGGGCTCTGCGAGGGGCTCAGGGCCATGACGGCCGAGGCTTGGTGCTGGTGCTGCTGCTGCTTGTTGCGGTACTCGGCCATGAGGTTGGTGTGCTCCTTCTGCTGCTTCCTCACCTGCGCGGAGGGGACAGGGAGGGCGTCAGCACCGGGGCACCCCGGAAAAAGACGGCGAGCCCACCCGCCCGAGGAGCCCACCCGCCCGAGGAGCCCTACCTGGTCCAGCTGCTTTTGGATTTTGCTCTGCTGCTCCGTAACCAGCTTCAGCTTCTCGGCGTCGGCCTCGGGGAACTCCCGGCCGGCCTTCTTGGCCGTGCGCTGCTTGGCGCAGAGCGCCTTGCGCGACTTGCGGTGCGCCCCGATCTGCTCCTCCAGCACCTTCAGCTGCATCTGCAGGAGCTGCTGCGTGTGGAAGAGCCACTCCTCGTACTGCCGCTGGTCGGCCTCGTCTGCGGGAGCAGGGAACAGAGCTCGGGCTCAGCAGGGTCCCCAGCTCCAGAGCCCAGCTCAGCCCAGCCCGTGTGGGCAGGATGAGGCCGTGCCCCCCCTCCCCGTGCCGTTTCGGTACTCACTGATGACGCCTTGTGCGAAGGTGGGGGGGTTGGGGCGAGCCTGCGTTGGGTCGGTGCCGCTCCGTTCCTGGCACAGAAGGGAGCATTGGTGACATGTGTCGTGCTGTGCCCCCTTCTCGGTGTCCCTGTGCCCTCCCTACAGCTCCCCAGGGGCCCATGAAGCTCCTGCCCCTCACTCATAGCCAGGCAGCCCTGGGGGGGGGGACCCATCCCCCTGTGCCCCCTACTCACCTGCCCGCTCCCTGCCAGCATGTGGTTCTGCATCTCCGACACGGCCGGGCCTCCCGAGAGCCGCTGAGCCAGCAGGGAAACCTGTTGCCTTTGGGGAGGCGCAGGGAGAAGGGATGAGCTGAGGTCGATGCACCCTCGCCCACCCCGTGCCCCGCTGCCTGCCGTGCCCCTTCCCTTACCTGTTCATGCCTGGGGCCACCCCGATGCTGCCCTGGGCCATCACCTTCTTGATGCCCTTCAGCGCCACCATTTTCGCCTTGGCAATGGGGTCCATGATGTCCTCGGCAGCAAACTTATCCAGGTCTGCGAGAGAATTGGGAAGGAATTCACCCTCTGCCGCGCCACATCCCCGACCCACGAGAGCCCCGTGCCCCAAAAAGACAACCCAACCACCCCAGCTGCCTCCGGGACCACCCCAAGCAGCTGCTGGGGCCGGATTTGGGTTGGGGCGAAGGCAATGGCCCTACCTGTGTCTGGGAAGAAGCTGTTGGCCAACTGCTGCTGCATGACGAGCTGGGGGGGCTTCAGGCCCAGGGCGGGCGGCTGCACCCCGGCCATCGGCTTCTGCACGAGCACCTGCTGCTGGCTCTGCTGCGGCTGCGCCAGGGCCACCTGCACGCCGTGGGGGGCTGCCAGGACGTGGGGCTGCCCCGGGGCCATGCCCATGTGGGGGGCCAACGCCGGGCCCTGCTGGGGAGTGCCGAGCCGGGGGGGCTGCGGTGGCATAAGCTGCGGTCTGGCCACCAGCCCCAGCTGGAGAGGGGCCTGCGGGGTGCCCATGCGGGGTGGCTGCGCCTCCAGGGGCTGCCCGGCCGCTGCCGTGTGCATCATGGGGTGCCCTGGGGCCGGGAGGTGCGGGGTGCCCCGGGGCAGGTGGGCTGACATCTGCTGCTTCTTCTGCAGCTCCTTCTTCTCGTGCTCCAGCAGGTCCTCGATGAGCAGCGGCAGCTCGCTGGCCACCAGAGAGCTCTCCATTTTATCCAGGTCATCGGCTGGCGAGTGCCGGGCGCTGCCCAAGCCCAGCGCCCTGCTGTCGAGCTCAAACTTCTCCAGCAAAGGGTTGCTCTGGCTGCCCAGCTGGGCAGGGGCCAGCCCGCGGCCAGGGCCAGCATAAGGGTCCTTCTCCAGCACAGAGCCACTGTTTGGGAAGTGAGTCATGCCGAGGCGAGCAGGGCCGGCGCCGGGGCTCAGGAGGGTCTGGCCGGGCTTGATGGTCAGCCCCAAAGAGGCAGAGATCTTATCCGTGCCCTGCAGGGCCTCCGACTTGACGGGGACTGGGAGCCGCTCGGGGCCACCGGCGGTGAACTGGCAGGGCGATGTCTTCAGGCAGCCTTCCTCCAGCTTGGGCTTGACGTCGGTGGGCAGCGCCTTCGCCTCCAAACCCTGCGCCTTGAAGGCTGGCTCGGGTGCCAGCGCGGTGCCAGGCGGGCAGGGAGCTGGCCCCAAGCCCACCCCCGGCACCAGCCCTTCCTTGGGCACCTCCTGGTTCTCCGCCGACGGGGCCGGGTCTTTGCCATCGCCGGGATCGGGGAGCTTCAAGCTGGGTCCCGCCGGCTCCGTCTTGAGCTGAGCCTCGCGCTCGGCCTTCTCGTTGGCCGACTCAACCAGGCGCAGGTGCTCGTTGAAGATGTCCTTCTTGTCACCCGTGTCCAGCTCGGGGTCGGTGTAGGCCAGCAGGTCGAACTCGTCGCCGTTCAGCAGGTCGTCCAGGTGGGGGTCGGCCGTCTCCAGGCTGTCCAGGTTGCCCAAATCATCGTCCCCTTTGGCCACGTCCGGATCCAGGCTCAGATTTGCCAAATCGTCGTCGTCTTCCAGGTCCTTGTGGGAGCCGAAGTCGTCGTCCAAATCGGGCTCCACCGGCACCTCGCAGGGCAGCCGCCCGCCCTCCAGGCTCAGCTGGCTCTTGCCCGGGGCCGGAGCCGGCGCGGGGCTTTCCTTGGGACCCTCGGGGCGCAGGGCAGAGCTGGAGGAGAGCGGGCGCGGGGGGACGTGCTGCAGCTCCAGGCTGGGGGTGGGCAGCGGCACGGGGGGCACCGCTTTGGCGTGCAGCTGGTGGTGGCTGTTGCTCATCTCGGCGCCTTGCGGCGAAGCGGGCGGCAGAGGCACCGGCATCTTCTGGGGCTGCAGTGCCGGGGCGGGAAGCGCCTGCATGGGCATGGCGGGGGCGCAGAGGGGCTGCGGGGCGCCCTCCTCCCCGGGCAGGAAAAAGCGAGGCCGGGGAGCCTGGGGAGCAAAAGGGGAGCCCACGACACCCCCAGGTCCCTTCTGCACGTTGTGCCGCAGCTCGATGAAGGGTGCGCCCAGGGTGCCGGGCGAAGCGGGCACCGGCTCGGCGGGGGCTGGCAGGCGGGCGCCCAGGTTGCCCACGGGGGTGCCGGCGGCTGGGGGGGCGAAGCGGGAGGTGACGGGGAGCCGCAGGGCCGCGGCTGCCTGCTGCTGCTGCTGCTGTTGCTGCCAGAGGTGCTGCTGCGGGGACGGCGCCGGGAAGACCCCACGAGGGTAAAAGGCCTGGGGGGGCCCCACTGCCGCCCTGCAAGACACCATGGTGTCAGGGGGGCAACTCGGCACTGCCCCGACCCCAACCCATCGCGCACGGGGCACCCCGCAGTGTCCCGATCCCCTCCAGCTGCATCCTGTGGATGCACAGCTACCCCATCCCTCCAAAACGAGTCCCGTGAGCAGGAGCTGGGGGGGCACACGGCCCTTTTGTCCTGCTCGTTTCTGACCCGCATGCGGGGCGCTCACCTCCCGTTGATGTCCAGGGCAGCCGGGGTGGCGGCCGGCGGGGGCCGCGAGAGCCGCTCGTCCTGCGGGAACGCCGCCTGCACCATGACCGAGCCGGGCAGCTTCCCGCTGCCGGCTGCGGTGGCCAGCGACCCCAAAAGACCCTTATCCTAAAAGAAACGGGCACAACGTCACCGTGGCCGTCAGTCCATCCCAAACCCCGAGCCGGGCCGTGTCCCCGTGCCCCCCTACCTGTGCCGGCTGGTAGGCGCCCATGCCGCGGCTCAGCTCGAAGCTCTGGCTGCCGGCCTCGGGGGCCCAGCCTGCGGGTGAGGGGGTGGCAGCGGCCGCCGCGCTCTCCTTCTCCTGCCGCAGGCTGTTGCGCTGGATCTGCTGGCGGATGAGCAGCTCGCGGAGCCGCTGGCGCTGGGAGAAGCAGAGAATTAGGAGCGAGCACGGGGCACAGAGCAAGACCCCGCCGGCCCCGAGCCGAGGGACAAACCAACGCAGAGCTTTGGCTGCTGCCCCCAGCCCGGTGCCCGTGTTCCCTTCGCGGCTCCGGAGGGGTAACAAACATGGAGCTGGGCTTTTTGATCCTGTTACTAACTGTGATGCCCCACGTTCCTCCCTCGCAGCCCATCCCAAACCCAGCCAGATCCCACGCGACCCCCTGGCGAGCCCTCACCTGCCTCTGCTTCTCCAGCTCCGACTGGCTCATGGTGGCCATGGCCCCGTCCTGGCCGCCGGGCAGCTCGGCCAGGTCCCGGTTTGGGGGTGCCGTGAGCCCTGCAGCCGCCTCCTCCCTCTTATCAGCCCCCAGGGCGGCTCGGGGCAGGAAGGCGATGGTGGCATCCGGCTGCTGGGGGGGCGCTGGGGGCTGCTGGGGCAACACCGAGGGCGGCCGGAGGGGCGAGAGGCTGTAGGTGGTGTCGGCAGCCCCGGCGCCCGGCCCCAAGGGGCTGCCGGCCTGGTGGAAACCGGGGGACGAGGCGTAGGCTGAGCTCTGGGGCTTGCCGGGGACAAAATGGCTGTTGATCCCGTGGGGCTGGTGGGACGGGGAACCCTTGAGCGGCTCCGAAACGGCCGGGGGGAAGGTGAAGCGCATGGGGGGCTGGCTGCCCGGGAAGACGCTGGCGCCGGGGGAACGGGCGAAGGGGGGCTGCTGCTGCTGCTGCCCACCCGGCACCTTGGTGTGGGGCTCACCCGCTGGGGTGGTCCCAAAACCCCCACCGCCGGCCGCCGGGCTGTGCGAGAGGGGCACCGACTTGAAGCCCGGCTCCGGCATTTGGGGTCGGGGTGGTTTGTGCAGGGGGGTGAAGGGGTCCCGGGATTGGGGCCGGGAAGGGGGCTGGGAGTAAGGGTCCGGGGACTGGAAGCGAGGGGTGACGGGCGACTGGCAAAAGGCTTCGTTGGAGAGCGGCCGGGGTGTGAGGGGGGACTGGGAGCTGGATTGGGACTGGGGGCTGGCGGGGACGCGGGAGAAGGGCTCGGAGGGCAGGGAGCGCGGCGGGAGGGCGCAGCAGCCCTCGGGAGGGGGCTGCGGCCGGGGCGTCAGCGGGGGCTGCGCGTAGGGGTCGGGGTAGGGAGACTGGCGGTAGAGGTCGGGGTGGCTGGGGGGCGAGGGGGCCAAGGGATGGGGGTCTTGGGGTCGGTGCCCCAGCCCCGGGCTCTGCGGCTCTACCTGAGAAACCCGCGGGGTCAGGGGGGCTTTGAAGACGTCGGCCGCCTTCAGCTCCGCAGCGGAGAGGTGGGGGCCGCCCGGGGAGTCCCCGTAGCCCATGGTGGGCGCGTAGCCGGGCGAGCAGACCCCCAGGTTCCCCCCTCCCTCCTCCTTCTTTACCTCCAGGCCCTTCTTCTGCTCCCCGAAAGGCAGGGGCGAGAGCAGGGCCTCGGGAGGGCGGGCGCTGGGGCTCCCCGGCACCGAGAGGTTGTCCAAGGAGGGGCACCGGGGCTTCAGGAAAGGGTCGGGGGTGCCGGGTTGGTGCCGAGGGGTACCGGGGGGCGTGGGGTGGAAGTCGGGGGGCTGGGAACCGGGGAGAGTGCGGGGACCGGCGAGGGGCTGAGCGGGGAAGGGCTGGAAGGCAGCGCCCGCCGTGGGGCTCTGGCCCAGGGGCGAGGGGAAGCGGGGCTCCAGCGCGTAGGCGGGGGCCGCGCCG
This sequence comes from Aythya ferina, assembly GCF_964211825.1. Classification (NCBI taxonomy): domain Eukaryota; kingdom Metazoa; phylum Chordata; class Aves; order Anseriformes; family Anatidae; genus Aythya; species Aythya ferina. The sequence goes on from NC_140325.1 coordinate 3,091,700, forward strand.
TAGGGGTCGTGCGAAGGCACTTGGGCAGGGGACTGGGGGGGGAGCTTGAGGAAGAGCTCGCTGGGCGATTCCGGCCCCCCGGCGGCCCCCGAGGGGGGCTTCAGGAAGCCCTCGCCCGCGGCGGGGGGGCTGCCGATGTAGACGGGCTGTGTCCCCGGCGGCACCGGGATCCGTAGGTGCAGCGAGGGCCTCTCCGGCTTGCGCAGTCCCTCCCCTTTGGTCTGCTTGTTGATCTGGCTCTCGGCCTGCTGCAGAGAGAGCCCGGCCGTCAGGGCCGTGGGGACACAGCACGCCGACCCTCCCTGCGGGCTGGGGAAGGGGCTAACGGGGCAAGGAGGGGGGGGGGGGGGGTGCCGGGTTTCCAACCCACCCCCCCGGGCTAGGACGGGGCCGCCGGGCACCTCTCGCCCCAGCACGTACCTTCTGCACCTTGTTGATGCGATGAGCCGCCCGGTTATCTTTGGCCTTTTGCTAACGAAAACACGAAGGCAGCTGACTCGCAGCCCCGGGGAGCCCCCCGTGCCCCCCCACCCACCCCCGTTATCCCCCAGCACTCACCAAATAGGGGGCTTTGTCCGTGGCGGGGACCTTCCTCCAGAGCTTCATGATCTGCTTGCAGCGGCTCGACCAGTCTGGGAGTCCGGTAGCAGCAGAGGGCACGAGAGGAGGAGAAAGTCAGCGTCAGCCCACACCCCAGGAGCCCACCCTGAACCCTGGGATCCCTTTTTAATCCAGGAAACAACTCCATCCTCCCTCCCCCCGGCCCCCAAAACCCCTCCAGAGCCCTACCTGGATAATCCTGCTTGAGGTTGGGGAAGTTCATGTTGGCGTAGAGCACGGGGGAGATGGTGGAGAGCTCGCCGAGCTCCTCGTCCTTCTCCCAGCGCTGCAGGCTGCGCTGGTTGTAGGACAGCCCGTCGCCCTCGCCCTCCGTCGTGGGCGTCGTGGGGGTCGAGGGGGTGGTGGTGGCCGAGCTGCTGGCCCAGGGGCTCTCGGGCTCGCAGTGATCCGGGCTGAAGAAGCCGCTCCGCTCCCTGTCGGGGGGGACAGGGTGTCACGGGCAGGCAGGGCACGGGGAAAAAGGGAGCCCTGGGTGTTCAGTTCTGCTTGAGGAGCCAACCTCGACCCCCCCCCCCAGCCAGCCACTCACCGGTTATCGAGGAACGGGGACTGGCAGACTCCCGAATACGACTCCAAGGAGACAGCTCCAGAGAGAGAGCCCAGGGAAACGCTCCCTGCGATGGAAGGAGAGGGTCACATTGCAGGCAGAGCACGGCCTCGAGCCCCCTCGATCAGCCTTTAGCAGTACAAGCCCCCCCCATGCGCCCCCCAAAAGCTTTCGCGCCCCTTCCCAGAGCAAGGAGGAAGACCCAGGAGCCTGAGCCCTTTGCTGGGCTGCAGCCACTGCTCCCGTTGGGGGAACAAAGCGGGGAGGAAGACGCGGCACACGGCAGCTTTCCCAAGGCAAAGGGAGAGAACTGCCCCCCTCCTGCACCCACCGGGACTTCCCCGGGGCTCGGGGCTCTGCTGCTTCCACCCACCCTGCCCCGGCAGCTGGAGGTCTCCCGGCAGGAACGGTCGCTGCGCCCGGCTGGGGTCCTGCCCCGCGCCCCCGGCCTCCATCCCCGGCGCCACGCAGTTCAGGGGCTGCTCCGCGCGCTCGGCCGAGCCCAGCACGTCCTTGAAGAGCTGCTGCACGTCCTTGCTCTCCATCTTGGGCAGCTCTGCGGGAGGACAAGAGGGAGCTGAGCACCACTGCCAGGAGCTGGGGAAGGAATGGGGGGGGCGTCCTGGCCCCCTGACCCCCAGCGGTGATGGGGGACCTTGGGGGGACCTTGGGGGACCCTCACCTTCCGTGGGGATCTTGTCGAGGTCGGAGCTCAGCGCGCCCTCCCCGGGGGTGGCCGGCTTCTCGGTGTCCCCGGGGTCTGGGGAGTTCTTGGGGTCGTCGGTCCCTGCAGGGAGCAGTGAGCGCGATGCCCTCAGTGGCCGGTCTGGGTGTCTTCCCCCATGACCCCCCCGCAGCCCCCAGACCCATTGGGCAGACAGCAGCCCCCAGACCCCCAGGGCACACAGAGCACCACCCGGGGTCACCTCTTTCCACCCTGCCTAGAGTTCTAAGCTGCCCCTCGAAGGCCTCGGGAGGCTCCTAATGATCCCTGGCCGAGGATGAGGGGGTCCGGGGGGGTACCAGGGGGGTCCCAGGGCTCACCCAGGTCCTCGGCCTTTGCGTCGTCCTTGCCATCATCATCGGGGGCTGTGGCGCTGCCGTCGGTGCTGTCGTCCCCTGCCAAGCACCAGGCTTCAGCAGGGCCAGGCTGCCTGGCAGGGAGGGGGAGCGACCCCCCCTGGTGCTCCCTGACCCCCCCCAGTGCCCCCTGACACCCCCCTGGTGCCCACAGCGGGTCCCTATAACCCAGTGACCCCCCCCCCTCCCCAATAACACCCCCGCCACCAGGGCTGGGGCTCCCGTCGCTCCCTGCTCACCTCTGGGGTGCACGGGGGGGTCCCTCCTGTCAGGGGGGGCTCCCTGCAGCGCCCCGGCCATGCTGGGATCCCCTTTGTGCCGGGGGGCTCCCTGGCCCAGGGAGGGGCGCGCGGCGCCGTCCCCCACGCCGCCCGCCGTCAGCAGCGCCTTCCTGCTCAGGTCCATCAGCGCCTTCCCAAAAAACGCCTCCTGGCCGAGGAGGAGGAGGAGGAAGAGGAGAAGTCGGTGTCACCGTGTCCCCGCTGCCATCCCCTCGCCTCCACCCCACCCAGCACGGTGTCCCCCCCCATGCCCTTTGTCCCTCGCCCCCCCACCTGCAGGTACGGGGGGAACATGTCCTCCAGCTTGCTCTTCTTCCTCCCCCGGCGCTTCTTCTTCTCGTCCCCCTCTGCCGAGCCCGGATCCAGGCCGCCCTCCGTGGGGAGGTCCCCAGGAGTCCCTAAAAACGGCAATCCTATTAAATTCCCCTCCACGAAGGAGCTCGGGGCTGTCCTCGTACTGCAGGAAGGGCTCGAGCACGGCCCCACCGCCTGGGCGCACCTCTCCTGGCCCTCTCCATCCCCTGGGGACACCCCAAATGGGACGGGGACACGGGGAAGCGGCTTTTGGGGTCCCTACCGTCCTCGGGGTGCCCCTCGGCGCTCAGCCCCTCGCGCCCCACTTCAGCCAGCACCGTCGGGACCTTCTTCAGGCGCGTGTGGGACTTGCGCTGTCGCACCATGAAGCCGCCGATGCCTGGGGGGGGGGACAGAACAGGAGGTGAGGGGGGGGTCACAGCAGCTCCAGGGCAGCCCGGCTACGGGGGCAGCGGCTGTGGGCAGCACTCACCCGGCCGGTAGGGTTTGCGCTTCCTCTTCTTGCACTCGTCGGGGTCCTCCAGCCCCTTCCCCGAGTCCACGTCGGCCCCCACGTCCCGGTCGGGGCTGGCCAGCGCCTCCAGTTTGATTTCGCACTCCATGTGCTCGACCCCCACTGCCAAAATGGGAGCAGCGTCAGCAGGGTGCCCCCCAAAAAACCCCTCTCCCCAGCTCACCCCCTCCCCAAAAACGCACCTTCGGCTTTCAGCAGCTCGTCGGCGTCCAGGTCGCCGTCCTTCTTGTCGTCGGGGCCCAGGGGGTCTCCCCCCTCCAGCCCCCCCTCCCCATTTAGGGTGCCCAGGCGCCCCTTGCGCTGCCGCCGCTTGTGCAGGGGCGACATGGAGAGGTTGCGCAGCACCGCCATGCCCGTCTCCGTCAGCCACACGCCCTCGAAGCGAAAATATTGGGGCTCTGCGGGGACAAAACCGGGTGCTGGGTGCGTGGCCGGTGCCAGGAAGGTCCCCGGGAAGCCGGCAGCACCGAGCACGGCACCGTGTGTACCTGGCTCCTTGGCCTTGGCGGAGATCTCCGAGGGAGGCGCGGGCACTGCAGGGGAAAAGCAGGCACGGAGGTGAGGCCGCGCTGCCCCGCAGCCCCCAAATCTCACAGAAGACCCCAAACCTCACAGGGTCCCCCTCCCCGGGTGCTCACCGGCTGGTTTGACCACGTAGGGCTGGCAGGCGCTGCAGTCGAAGCCTTCATCCGCCGCCTGCTCCACCTCCTCCTCCGTGAAGAGGCTGTCGCACGCCGCGTGCAGCCACCTGCGGACAGCGGGGACCCATCACATGCCCCGATCACCCCACAAAACCCAGATCCACAAAAAAAACCCCAAGCTGCCCCCGTGGGGATGGTCCTGAGCAGGGCCTGCTGCCCCACGCAGAACCCAAAAACCACCCCAAGAGCAGAAATCTTTGGGTAAGACCCCAAAAACACCACTGGATGCTCAGAGAGAGCCCGAACCTGCGCAGCACCAAAATTTGGCCAAGACGCACGGAACCCAAGCACCACCGCGAGCCCCCGGTGCATGCGGCGACCGAGGGGGCTGCAGCCCCCCTTTCCCAAGCCCTGGGGCTCACCGATCGCAGTGCCGGCACTGGATGAGCAGGTCGTCCTCCACGTACTTCTCGCGGCAGAAGGGGCAGACGACGAGGCTGGCGCAGGGCGCGCAGTGCGTGTAGTTGTTCTGCCACTCGCAGTGGAAGCCGGGGGAAGCCGCCCCGCACTGCACGCAGCACACGCACCTGGAGGAGGGGGGGGCAAAAGGCTCAGCGCCAGCCCCTTATCACCCCCGAAAAGGCTCCCCAGGGCTCTCCCCCACCCCAAGCACCATTTGCACTTCCAGCCCCCCTTGGGCACGGTCTGCAGCGGCGGGTCCAGGCAGTAGGTGTGGTAGCTGATGTCGCAGTCGTCGCAGAGCAGGAGCCGGGAGGGGTCGGAGGCTTTGCCGCACACCTCGCAGACGATGCACTCCACGCAGCGCCAGCCCTTCAGCAGCATCACCTTCGTGATCTGGGGGGTGGGAGGGCGGCCACGTGAGCCTCGGCGCGGCCATGGGGGTCCCGGGGGTGGCACAGCCACGGGGGACGCCCCGAAGCATGGGGCAACGCATCCACGAGGACGTGCCCAACGTCACCCTGTTTGCACACCCCAAAAGCTCCCAGCCCGAGCCCCCCAGGGGGCACAGTCTGGCGTGGGGGGGGGACACGCAGCCTTCCTCACCTTGCTGTTGACGCAGTAGGGGTGGTAGCACTGGGAACACTGGGAGCAGGCCAGGAGGTGCCCCTCGGCCCCGCGCCCAAAGCTGCCGCACACCACGCACATGTCCTGCGGGAGGGGGGGCCGTGAGAAGAGTTTGGGGGGGGGGGGGGACGGACAACGGGGACAGGCACCCATCCCCTCATCCCGCAGCGCCCCCGTTACCTGCATGAGCACAAACTTGTCGGTGTTGGAGAAGAGGACGACCGTGTTCTGCATCGTGTCATCGTCATCCTCATCTTCCTCCTTGCTGGGCGAGCTCTCCACGTCGGCGAGCTGCAGGTAGAGTGGGGGGGGGGGGCTCAGGGCAAGGGGAAAAGCTGGGGGGCTCGGGGCCAGGGCCCCCCCCAGCTTGCCACACGGCTTGGGGAGCGCTGGACACAGCCTGGTGCTAAACCGGGGTGCACGAGAACATCCGAGAGCAGCAGCCCCTTGCAAGCCAGCCCCTCCCCGGGGGGGTGAAGCCCCCAGCCCCGCAGCGCAGCCCCAGGAAGATCCCCCCAGGCCCCCCCTGGGACCCCTGCCCACCCAAGGCTTCCCGAGCCTTTCCAAGGGATTTGGGTGCTGGGGATGGGGACGGAGGTGAGGGGCGGGGGGGACTCTCGGCTCTCAGCCCTGCCACCTAACAGCTCGGGGACACCCCCGGGCCCCCCCAACCTCCCCCCGGCCTCTGCCCCCAGCCCGGCCTTACTGCTAGGGTGTCAACGGACGAGGTGGTCGACTTCAGGCGCGCACGGCCCCGGCCCCGGCCCCCGTGGGACCCACCTCGGGGGCGCCTCCGCCCGGGGAAGCTGCTGCTGCGACCCTAGGGCCAAGGGGAGAGGGGAGGGGGGGGTTACAGCAAGCTGGGGGGCGACCCGGCCAAACCCCCCCCCCCACCACCACCGCCTCCCCACGCATCCCGGCTGGGGCAGAGGCAGCATCGGGGCACGGCCCCCGTCCCACCCCATCGCGCGCACGCGGCCCTCGCCTACTGGGGGCAGCCTGGGGAAGGGGGGCACAACCCCAGCGGGGTGGGGTTGGGTTGGGTGTCCCCCCCCCGTACCTGCTTGACACGGGAGCGCCCCGGGGAGCTGCGCCGGCGGCTCTTGTCCCCGTCCCCTTTGGCGGCCGGCTCGAAGAGCAGCGAGTCGTCGGTCTCAGCGCCCAGCGGCAGCGACCCCGCGTCCTCCTTCTGCAGGCTGGCGTCGGCCGAGGCCAGCCCCAGCTCGAGGGACAGCGACCCCCCCCCTTCGGGGTCCGGCGAGCCCAGCAGGGGCTCGGAGCCTGGGAAGCTGCTGCTGGTGTCCCCCTGGCTCAGGTTGGAGATCTCGTTGAGGATATCGGGCCGGGGGCGCAGGGCGGGGGGCTCGGGACCCCCCTCGTCGCCGCGCTCCAGCAGCTTCTCCCCCGCCGGGCACACTTCCATGGGGGTCTCGGGGCCCAATTCTTCCGGCTCCAGGAGCAGGGGGGACCCTTTGGATTCGGGGTCCCCCCCAGCCCGGCCTTCCTCCAGCCCGTCCTCCTCGCTCAGCGGTGGGGAGCTCCCGCTGGTGCCCTCCCGCTCCAGTCTGGGCGCTTCTTCCTCCTCCTCCTCCTCTTCCTCAGGCAGGCCCGGGAAGGGCCCCAGTTCTGGGGCCGGGCTGATGTGGGGGCCGTCTCCGGGGGGGCTGCTCGGTGACCCCCCCTCACCGCCGCCCGTCTCCATCTCCTCGTCCTCGGGGGGCTCGGCGGGGGCCGGGGTGCAGGCGGGGGAGCCCAGGGGGGGCGGCGGGGAGCCGGGGGGCTCCGTGTCCATGGCAGTGCCGGGGCTGCCGGGGGGCTCGGGCACCTCCTCCTCCTCCTTGGCGTGGGGCGAAGGCTCTGGGGGGCGAGCGGGTGACACAGCACAGAGATCTGGGGGGGCACAGAGGAGGGGACGGTGACGTAGCCCGCAGCAGAGACCCCCCCCCTGCCACGACCTCCGTGTCCCCAAACCCACCTGGGGGAGCAGGGGGCAGAGGGGCGGCCTCGGGGAGCAGCAAGGGCTCGGGCTCCAGCTCCATCTCCTCTTCCGAGGGCACCTCCGGGGCCAGGGCAGGAGCTTCCTCTGCCACTGCCACCTCGGGGAGGAGACCTGCGGGACGGGGAAGGGGTCAGGGAGGGGGGCCACAGGGGTCCCCTCGCCCCCTGCACCCCCAGCGGGGCAGCAAAGCACACGGACAGGCAATGGGACGAGGGGGAGACCCAAGCGTGGGACCCCCACGGGCACGGGAAACGGGGTGGGCACAGGGGTCCCCATTTACCTGGTGGTTTGGGGTCTTCCTCGGGGGACAGCTCGCTGGGGAGCGGCTCGGCGGGGCGTAGATCTTCAGGGGGGGGCAGCTCCTCGAGGAGAGGCTTGTCGGGGAGCAGCTCATCAAGGGCTGGTTCGTTAGGGGGCAGCTCATCAATGGGCTGCTCGCTGCGGGGCGGCTCCTCGGGGGGCTGCAGGTCGAGGGGCAGCTCACTGGGGGGCTGCTCGTCCAGCGGGGGCTCCTCGGGGGGCAGCTCATCAACGGGAGGCTTGCTGGGGGGCAGCTCGTCGGGGGGCTGCTCGTCGGGGGGCTGCTCAACGGGGGGAGGCTCGTCAAGGGCTGGCTCATCGGGGGGCTGCTCGTCGGGGGGCGATTTGTCCAGGGGCAGCTCGTTCGGGGGCGAGTTGGCAAGCGGGGGTTTGTCGGGGGGCAGCTCCTCCAGAGGTGGCACGGCGAGGGGCAGCTGGCTGGGGGGCAGCTCGTCGGGGGGCGCCTCGTCAAGGGGCATCTCGTTGGGGGGCGCCTCGACAAGGGGCGACCTCTCCAGGGGCAGTTCGTCAGGTGGGGGCTCGTCGGGGGGCAGCACGCAAGGAGGCAGCTCCTCCGGGGGGCGCACATCGAGGGGCAGCTCTTCGGGGGGCGGCTCTTTAGGGGGCGTCTTCTCGAGGGGCAGCTCTTCGGGGGGGGTCTTCTCGAGGGGCAGCTCTTCAAGGGGTGGCGGCTCATCGGGGGGCACCTTCTTGAGGGGCAGCTCTTCGGGGGGCGCCTCGTCGGGGGGCCTCTTCTCAAGGGGTGGCTCATCGGGGGGCAGCTCGTCGGGGGGCAACTTTTCGGGGCCTGGGGGTGCCACCTCAGGGTCCCCCCCCGGCTGCAGCTCCTCGTTGCTCCCCTCAGGCTCAGCTGGGGGCACGGGCACCTCCGCCAGCCCGCTGCGATCAGGGGCCACCAACCTGGACATGGGGGGGGGGGACACTCGGTGAGGGGAGAGAGGCTGCAGCCACCCCAGGATCCTCCCAGCCCAGCAGCTCCCCTTTTTTTTTTACCAAGGGGGGTGCCCACCCGCTCCCCCCCCCATGCCCCCCAGCGCATCCCAACTCACGCCTGGGCCGCGGGGTCCGGTGGGGGGGCTCGTCCCTGCGCCCCGCAGGCTCCCTCCGTGCCGCGCCGCTGCTGGCAGCCCTCGCACACCGAGTAGCTCCGGTGCCACTGGCAGCCGGGGTCGAGCTCCGGCGGGCGCCGGCCGCAATCCGAGCACACCCTGCAGTTCTGGGGGGGGGGGGGCAGAGGGGCGTCAAAGCTGGGGCAGGCACCCCCCAAAGCTCCCCAAAGAAGAGAGGGGGGGCAGCAGGGGCGCACCTTGCACTTCCAGGAGTCGGTGGGGACGCCCTCGATGGCCGGCTCCATGCAGAAGGTGTGGTAGCCCTTGTCGCACGCCTCGCACACCAGCATCTTGGAGTCCTCGCCGGGCTGCCTGCGGGGCACGAGGAGGGGAAAAAAAGAAAAAAAAAGGTGAAAAAAGGTGAGAAAAGGTGAGAACCGTCCTCCTGCGTGTCTCCCTGGTGGCTCACGGGGAGCCGGGCTCACCCACCTGCAGGTCTGGCACACTTTGCAGTCGGGGCACTGCCAGCCCGAGCGCGTGCGGGGCGTGAGCGCGATGTCCAGGCAGGCGCCGTGGTAGTGCTGCCCGCAGCTGGTGCAGAACAGCAGGTCCCGTGCGTCGCCCAGCCCGTCGCACACCACGCACCGGGCGTCCTCTGCGTGCGAGAAAAGGGCGTCAGGACCCCCGCCCCCAGCTATCAAACCACCCCCCCCTCCGTGCTTCCGCGTCCCCTCGGGAGCGGGGACCCAGCACTCGGGGGCTGGCGATCCCGGCCCGCACGCACCCATCTGCGCTGCCTCGGCCACGTGCTCGGGACACAGGAGCCGAAAAGTCTTCATGGACTGGAAGGAGCCGCTGGCGGCGGCGCAGGGGAAGTGGTAGAGCCGGGGGCAGCCGGCCGCCCGGCACGGGATGGTGGCCCCCCTCCGCCGACAGTGTTCACATTTCTGGAAAGGGGGAGCAGCCCGGCGGGGTCAGGGCTGAGGACTGGGGGTGGGGGGGACATTCTGCCATTCTGCCCCCCCCCTGTATCCCCCGATCCCTCTCTGAGAGCCGCTCACCTGTGAGATCCCTGAGAAAACAGCTCTGCCCACGCCAGCCAGCCCCCCCGCGGCACGCTCCACGCCGGCGGACCAGGCTGCGCACCAGCGGTGAACCCAGCAGTGCCCTGTGGGGAGGGGGCGTCAGGAACCGGGATCCCCACGGGATTGGGACCCCCAAGGGGCTTTGGGACCCCCCACAGGGATTTGGGACCCCCACGGGGCCCCCACTCACCCGTCGGCTCGAAGAGCTGCGCCGCGGACACTCGCTCGGAGAACCCAACCTGCGCCAGGTCATCGCCCGCCGGCTCCAGCTCCCGGGGGGCTTCGCCGGGACCCTCGGGGGGCTCGAGCCCCCCCCGCAGTCGCTCGGGCCAGTCGGGCTCCGGCTCGAAGCGCTGCAGCTCCCGCTGCCCGTGCAGGCTCCAGTCCCCACAGTTGCAGAGGGCGCAGCGGCGGGCTGGCGCGCTGCGAGGGGGGGGACAGAGGGCATCAGGGATGTGCAGAAGCCCCCCCAAAAAGGCTCCAGGCCGCCCCCGAGCCCCCCCCCCCCAAATCCTCACCTGCCGGCCTGGGGAGCTCCCCCGGTGTCCGCGCTCTCCAGCCCCGGCCCCGCGGAGGCTCCTTCGGGGGGCTTCAGGGGGTCCCCCTCGGCGCTGCCCATCTCCTCCGAGGGCGCGGCCGCGTCGGCTGCGGGGAAGGTGACCCCTCAGCGGCCCGTCGGGACGAGCCCCAACCCCGGGGGGGTGGTCAGAAAGCACCAGAAACCCCCCCCAAAAATAAATAAAAAAAAAAAGGACCCTGCTCACCTGGCGCGTCCGCGTCCTTGTCCTCGCCGGGCGCTTTCTGCTCGTCCATCCTGCCTCCTGCGGCCCTCCGGAGAGGCGCGCGGCTGCGGGGGCACGAGAGCCGTGAGTGGGGGCGCAGACCCCCTTGGGTGCCCCCCCCAGCCCGCCCTTTGGGTGCCCCCCCCGGACCTTCAGGTGCCCCCCCTCAGCCCCAAAGCCCGCACAAAGGGGCTCAGCCCAGCACCCAGAACCTCGTTCCTGTTCCCCATGGGGGGGGGGTCTCTAAGACCCCACACCCTACAAGCCCACTCCACCCCCCCCCAGCACCGTGAGCCCCCCCCGGGTGTCCCCCCACCCGGGACACGCCGCAGGATGCCTGGGGGGGGGCGAGCGGGGCAGCCCCACGTATCTGGGGCAGCTCATTCCCCACCGCCGAGGCCACGTGGATCCCAATTAAACCCCAGGGAGGGGGGGGGGACAACCCCCATGTGGCCCCCCCCCGGGAGCAGGGATCACCAAAACCCCCCCAGGGCCCTCCCCCCCCAAAATACCCCCCCCCCAGCAGGGACGCAGACCCATGGGCTCCATGAATCAAAGCCCCCCCCGGTGCCTACATTAAAACCTGGGGGGGGGGGGGGCACGGGGACAGACCGGGGGGGGCACAACGGGAACGGGAGGACACCAACACCGCCCCCCCCCCCCCCAAAAAACCACCCCCCCCGTGCCTCAGTTTCCCCGGGGAGGGGGGGGGGGGGGGAGGGATCCGGTTGAGCCCCCCCAGGACCACGAGAGCGAGACACGCGGGGGGGGGGGGCTGTAAAGAACCGTGCCCCCCCCCCAACCCCCCCCCACGGTAAAGGATTTCCCACGCGCCCCCCCCCGAGACCCCCCCCTCTCGGGGGGGGGTTCCCTCGGACCCCACCGCGCACCGGGAGCACGACCCCGGGAACCGGAGGGGGGGGGGGGGGCACGGTTGGGAACGTGCCCCCCCCCCAGCTCCATTCCAGACCCCCCCCACCCCCCCACCGGGGAACCGGAGACCCGAAACCGAGCCCCCCCCCCCCCCCCCATCCCGGTTAGGCCCCACCGCGGCTGCGCACCGAGGCCCGGTTTTTTCGGGGTGGGGGGGCTCCACCGGGTGCTAGGAGCACGGAGGGGGATGGGGGGGGGGGGTCAAATCCCGTTTCCCGTCCCCCCCCCCCCCGGTAAATTTTGGGGGGGGGGCCGCGCGCTGCCCGGAAGATCCCCGGCGTGCAGCGGGCACCGGATCCGGTGTGCTTGGAAAGGGGGGGGGGGGGGGCAGCGCCTTGAGACCCCCCCCGCTCCCCTCCGGACCCCCTCCCGGTTCCCCCCCCACCCCCTCCCGGTATCCCCAAGCCCCCCCGACCCCCCCCGGTAACGCCAGGCCCCGGCCCCCCCCGCGGCCTACCCGGGCCCGTTCCTCTCAAGCTCAGGCGGCGGCGGCTCGGCGGCGGCCCCCCCCCCGCCAACCCGAGGCCTTTCCAGGCCCGGGCATCCCCGGGAGCCTGCCCCGGGAACCGGAGGGGGGGGATATATTTTTTTGGGGGGGGGTCACACAACGACCCCCGGTTCCCTCCTCCTCCTCCTCCTCCTCTTCCCCCCCCCACCTCACGGCTCACACAAAGGGGGGGGGGCAGCTCCCGGGGCTCCTTTTTTTTTGTTGTTTTTTTCTTTTTTTTTTTCTCCTTTTTCACCCCAAACCCCCGAGCTGGGAGGGGGGGGGGGGGGGTTGAAACGGGAGAACGGCGGAATTGGGGGGGGGAGGAGGAGGAGGAGGAGGAGGAGGAAGAAGGGGGGGGGGGGGGGAGACTTTTCCCTTCCGGGGGGGGAAAGGGGGAAGCGGAAAACGGGAGCGGAAAACGCGGGGCCCGGCCCCGGGAGGGGAGGGGAAGACGAGAAGGGGGGGGGGGAACCGGGGATAAGGGGGGGGGGGGGGGGGACACGACACCGCCGCTCTCTTACCCGCGGCCTCCCCTACGCCGCCGCCGCCGCCTCCGGTACCGGGGCCCGGGCAGCGGGGCGGGAGGCGCTCCCCGGTGCGGCCATTTGCAGAGGAAAGTAGGGCTCGCCCCGCCCGCCGCACCGGGGCCGCCGACTGCCGGAGGAGGAAAAGGGAGAAAGGAAACGGAAACGGGGCGTTGAGGGGGGGGGGGGCGCCGCCGCCGCCGCCGCCGCCGCCGCGCCCGCACTACTTTGTCGGCGGGGGCTCGGGCGGAGGGAGACGGAGCGCGGAGGGCGCGGCGGTGCGGCGCTGGGGGAGGGCCGGCGCGGGCCGCAGTGCACGCTGCTGCCGGGAGGGATCCCTCCGCGCGGGTTAACCCCTGCGCTGCCGGGGCGGGCGCGAGGCGCGCACGTGGGTGGAGGGGGGCGGACGGGGGGGGGTGCGGATCCGGTACCGGGGGGTCCCGGTTCTGTTCCCGGTTCCGTTCCCGGTTCTGCACCCGGCCGCGGTCCCGATTCCGCTCCCGGTTCTCCCGGGGCTCGCCCCGGGTGGGTGCGTGGGGCGGGCTCCGTCCCGGACCCGCGTGGCCGTGGGGTCAGCGCGGTACCGGGGAGCCCCCGGGGTTGCGGGGGGCACCCCCAGGTACCCCGGGGGCAGCTCCCGGGCACGGCCCCCCCCCGTACCCCGGCACCTGCCCCCCCCTCCCCCAATACCCCAGTTCCTACCCCCCCAGCTCTAATTGGGCAATTAGCGTTAATTAGCGGCAATTAACCGAGCAGGGAGCGCGGCCCCCAGCCCCTCCCCGCCATCCGAGGGGGGGCTCCACCGTGGGTGCCGCTGCACGGGGCCACGTCCGTCCTTGTCACGCGTGTCCCCAGGGAGGGGCTGTCCCTAGGCTGGCAGCCCCCTCCCACCTTGTGTCCCCCCCGCGTGGGGTCGTGGCGCTCCGCAAACTTCCCCTCCACGACCCGCGAGCTTCGGCCTGGGGGGGTCCCCGTCACCGCCCCCACGCGTGGGTGTGGGAAGTGCCCCCCCACCCACCCGAGCGAGCACCCACAGCACCCTGTGAGAGGACACAGCCCCGGGAGGGGGGGCGGGGCGGGCTGAGCGGGACCCCACGCCACCGGTAACGACCCCCAAGGGGGGGGCAACCCCACGCGGCGTCACGCGTGGGAGCCTTGAGCCGAGCCCCACGCCCCTCCACGCCCCTTCACGCCCCCCCTCCGGAGCGACCCACGGCGCGGCGGGCCCCGAGGAGCCCCCGGCGGTACCGGGGCTGGGGGCGCGACCCCCGCCACGCCACGCGTGGGGAGGGAAAAGCGGCGCGGGCGGGCGCGGCACCCAGCGCAATCAGCGGCCGGGAGGGGAGGGAGGGGGGCGTGGCCTCCGCCACTACGCTCCCGCGCCGCGTGACCACAACACCGCCCGCTCGGCGCTCCCATTGGGCGGCGGGCGGCGGGTGGGCGGGGCGCGGCGCGCGCGCAGGCGCCTGGGCGGCCGCGGCTCCATTCATGAAAAAGGCCGAGAGCGGCTCGGCCACGTGGTTGGCGCTCACCTGCGGGGGACACGCGGGAGGGCGCCCACCTTCCCTCCCCCCCCCCGGTACCGGAGACCCCCGGGACCCCCCCCCCAGCCACAGCTCCGCATGGGCCATAGATTTCTCTTTATTTACGAAAACAATTAAATAGTATTATTCTTTTTTTTTGGGGGGGGACAGAAGTGGTTAAAAGCACGCTCGCCCCCCCTGCCCCCCGATCGATGGGGGTCTGGGAGTGGGGGGGGGGGCTGGCCGGAGGACGTTTATATTACATTTATAAATAGAAAAATAAAACTCTCAAGCAGGGCGGGTTAGCGGTTAGCGCGGGTTAGAGCTGGGCCCCCTCCCTGCCCTGCAGCCCCGAGCGGTGCGGGGACACCGTGGGGGACGGGGACATTGTGGGTGACAGGGACACCATGGGGGATGGGGACACCACAGGTGTTGGGGACACCATAGGTGATGGGGACACTCCAGGTGATGGGGACACCGCAGGGGACAGGGACACCTCTCAGCTCCAGGGGCAGTGCCCCAGTCCCCAGGCGCAGCGGTTAATAAAGCAATAAATACGGGGGGAGCACACGGGGTGGGGGGGCTGGGGCACGGGGGCCACCTAACGCCCCCCAGCAGTGCTGCGGGGTGGCCCCCAGAACATGGGAGGGGGCTGAGCCCTGCTCCCTGCACCATGCCCCCAGTGCCCAGCCAAGGGGCACCCAACCTCCCTGGGGGGCCCCCACACCTCCTCCTTGGCACCCATGGGTGCGAGGGGTCTGGCGCTGGTCCTGGTGCTCCGGTGTGAGCCCTGCAGGCTGGGGGGGGGGGGCTCTACGCCTGCACGGCCTCGTGGCCCAGCACCCCCCAGGCCAGGCGGTAGAGCAGGCGCGAGTACCAGTGCACGCCCGCCTCCGGTGCCGTCCCGTTGCCCCCCTCGGCGCGGGCGGGCAGCAGCGAGAGGAGCCCGTGGAAGAGGCGCAGGGGGGCGAAGGCGCGGTGGGCCCAGCGGTGGCTCTCCAGGACGGCGTAGCAGGATGCCAGCACCCCGTTGACCAGCAGGGTCCCGTGGGAGGTGAGGGGGGCGAAGACCCCCACGCCTTCCTCCCGCGACACCCTCAGCACGCGCGCGGGGCGCAGCCCCTGCCCGCCAGCCCCCTGGGCCAGCACCGCGTCCCCCGGGCGCAGGCGGCGGGCGAAGACGGGCAGGAAGGCGGCCGAGCCGTTGGCGGCCCCGCGGGCGGCGAAGACGAGGTGGGACGGGGTGAGGAGCAGCCGGCGAGCCGGGCTGGCCGTCTCGATGGCCACGAAGGAGGCACGTTGGCCCAGGTCGCGGTGGAGGAAGAGCAGCACCTCGGTGGGCACCAGGCGGCCGCCGGGCTCGGCGCCCAGCACCCAGTCGCCCTGGCGCAGGTCGGCCAAACCCCGGCGCTCGCCGCTCCGCAGCGTCACCGTCGCGTGGCCCGGGAAGCAGCCGCCGGTGCGCACGGCCAGGGAGTTATCTGGGAGGGTGGAGAACGCCACCGGTGGGTCCCCGCGGCCACCTGGGGGGGAGCAGCAGAAGGGGAAAGGGCCCCGAGCGGAGCTGCTCTGACCAGACCCGAAATCTCCCCCCCTCCCGAAACAAAGCGGATATTTTCTGAACACCCCTCCACCCCCCCCCCCGTGGTTCCTGTGAGCAGGATCCAGGCTGAGCGGGTGCTGCAGGGCCCCTTTGTCCGGCCCGCACTGATGCCCTTTGTTCCGCCTGGCCCTGCCGCTGGGGACAGTGACATTTGCGGCCACTTTCACTTTCTGTCGATTGTCACTTCTGGCCTGGACCAGGGCTGCTGGCCGGAGCGGCTGCGGGGCTGGGGGGGGGCGCATCCAAAGTGTCTTAAACCCCCCCCCACCATACTCTGTGTCCCCATGGGAGGCGAGCCCTGGGGAAAAGCTCTGTCCGTGCCACTTTGGGGTGGGGAGGAATAGGATTTTTTGCCAAGCTGGTGGCTGAATGGAGCTGGGACAGGCTGGGGGCTACATCCCACACCGCCCTGGGATGGAAATGGGGGGCAGAGGGTGTTGGGGGGCCACAGGTTGGGGTGCTGAGGGGGACGGCAGCCCCCTGGCAGCCCCGTGGTGCCGTACCTGCTCTGACGGAGACGTGGATGTGCGCCTTGGACTCGTAGTAGACCCAGTCGAAGCCGGCCTCCACGGCCAGGCGCGCCAGCATGCCGTACTTGTGGCGGTCGCGGTCGGAGGTGGTGATGTCCAGCGCCCGGCCCTCGTAGTGCAGCGAGTCGGGGAGGTGGTGCCCGTCCTCGTCCCAGCCCTCCGTCACCCGCAGCTTCACCCCCGGCCACATGTTCATCACCGCGATGGCTAACGAGTTCACCCGCTCTTTGCAGCGCTGGATCGGGGAGGGGGGGACACACGGGACAAGCACCAGGGTCAGTCCTGACCCCCCTGTGGCACCCACAGCCCTACCTGGGGCGTCCTGAGTGTGGACGGACAGACGGACACTGGGGGGCTGTGGGGGTTTGGGAGGGGGCAGCCCGAAGGGGTTGCTGGCTAGGGGGGCAGATGGGACCCCCCCTCAGCCTGCAGAGGGGCACAGCTGAGCTGCCCCCCCCCAGAATGGTGCAGGTTGAAGGTTAACGTGCCCCAGGGTCCTGCAGGGGAGCCCGGGCAGTCAGGTGGAAAGGGCGCGGGACGGTGCCGGGTGTCACCTTCCCCTTGGCCATGGCTGTGACTGATTAACCTGACCGTGGGGGGGGGCACGGGGCAGAGCTGGGGGGTGCAGCCGAGCAGAACCAGCCCCACGTCCCGTAGCAGCACCGGGGGGGGGCTCGGCGCCTGCCAGAGCAGAGCAGGATGCGTGCAGCTCCCACGCTGCAGAGAGCAGGGCTCTGCAGGGGCACGGGGGGGGGGGTCCCACGAGCTGGGGGAGGCAGCGGTGGGGGCTCGGGCGGTGCCCGTGAGGGGCTCAGGGGATGGAGGCCGCTCCCATCCGCCCCAGCAGCCGGCGAGGTCGTGGCGTCCCTCCGTGCCCCGGTGCCCCCCGGTTCCCCGTGTAACAAAGCCGCTCCCGGGAGCGGTGGGGCAGCGGGGGCGGGAGTGCGGGGCCCGGTCCCGGGGCTGCCCGGCCCGGAGGGGGGGCCCGGCATGCGACGGGGGGGTAGGAATGCACCCGGCCCGGCCCGGCCCGGCCCGGCGACAATAGGCGCCTTCCAGCCCGGCTCTGACCTCAGGCCCCGGGAATGCCGGCACGGCCACAAAGGCCCCTTTCAGCCGCCCGCACCCCGGGCCGGCTCCGTGCCCGCGGCCCGCCGGGCTCCGCCGCCCCGGCTCCGCCGCCCCCGCCGCCCCGGGCCGAGGGAGCCGCGGCGCTGCCTGGACCACTCGCAGCATCCCCCGTCTCCATGGCGACCGCGGAGCCGCCCTTCGCCATGGCAACGGCCGGCGAGCATCCCGGCGGGACGAGGCGCAGCCCCGGACCCCCGGGAGACGTCTACCGGGGCCGCCCCCTCCCCGTTGGCCCGCCCCGGGGCCGGGCAGGGGCGGCTCCGCGGACCGGGAGCGGCAGCCCCGGGATCCCCGGCAGCCCCCGACGCCCCCTCCCCGTTAATCCCCGCCGCGGGTCCTCAGAGACCCACCCGGTGCCACCGGTACCGGGGCCCGGGGGGAAGCTCCGGGAGAAGCCGGGGAGGGGACCCCGCGCCCCGGGAGCGTCGGGGCCGCCGGGGAACGGTCGGTGCCACCGGGGGTCAGTCGGTGCCACCGGGGGCCGGTCGGGGCGCTCCCTCCCGCTCCCTCCCCGCCGCCCCCGCGCCCCGGGGAGCGCGGCCGGACCGTCCCGGGCTCAGCCCCCACCTCGGTCATGAGCCGGTCCGCCCCCGTGTTCTCCTCGTCCTTGAAGATGATGTCGGGGTTGTAGTTGGGCACCAGCTCCCTGAAGCGCTCCGAGCCCCTCAGGACTTTCCCCTCCGCCTTCCCGCTCGCCCCCAGCGTCTGCTCGGGCACGTTGGGCACGAACTGCTTGTAGAGCAGCGGCGAGAGCTGCCGCCGCCCGAACCGCCGCCGCCCCACCGGCCCCCGGCCCGGCCCGCAGCCCAGCACCGGAGAGGCCAGCAGGAAAGCGGCGAGGCCGAGGAGGCCGAGGGCGAACCGGCTGCACCGGGGCATCCCGGCCGCCGAGCTCCGCCGGGCCCCGCTGCCTCCGCGGCCCCCGCTTCAGTCACCGGGGGCACGGGCGGCCGGGGCGGGCATGGCACCGGCGCGGCGGCCCCGGGGCTTTTAGCGGCTCCCGGTGCCAGGGGCGGGTCGGCGGCGTTTCCTTCTCACACCCACGGGCCCGTCGCCGCTCCGGGACCCGCGGCCACCCGGGACGAGTGACAACCCCTCCCCACGCACCCCCCCCCCGGGGCCGCCACCACCCACTCGGAGCGCCCGGGCACCGGAGCGTTTCCCACCCGCGCCCACGGACCCGGCACCCCCTCTCCTGGCGCTGCACCCTGCTCCCGGGGGGGTCCCCGACGGGAAAAGCCCCCTCCTCCTACCGCTGCGGCCCCGGGACGGGCACCGGGAACCGGGAACCGGCCCCGGGCACCGCGCTCCTGGCACTGGCCCGGCCCCGGCCGCCCCGCTTTTGGCACCGCCCCGGCACCGGGACCTCTCCCCGCTCCTGGCACCGTGCCCCGATTCCGGTCCCCCCCCCCCCTCCTCGTCTGGGTCCTGCGCTCCGGTACCGGCCCCCCTCACTTCCCCGGCACCGCTCTCCGGTACCGGGCCCCCCCCTTTTCCTTATCTCGCCGCTTTATCCGGTGCCGGTCCCGCTCCCCTCGCCTGTCACTGCGCTCCGGGACCGGGTCCCTGCTTCCCCGGCACCGCGCCCCGTTCCCGGGACCGTTTCTCCCACCTCCCCCCCCGGCACCGGAGCCTCCCGTTACCCTACGGCTGCCCCGCCGGTACCGGCAGCTCCCCCACCCCCTGGCAGAGCCGCCGGTACCGAGCCCCGATTCCTGGCTCTCCCCACTTCTCCCCCGTTTGCTGCCGTCCCCGGTACCGGTACCCGCTCCTGGCGCTGCCCCCGGTACCGGGCTGCCCGCAGCCGCCCCGGGCCGTGTCGGGCGGCCCCGGCCGGGTGCCCCCCACCTGCACCCGCTCGGCTCCGGCACTGGGCAGCGCCGCCGGGTCCCTCCGGCCCCGCCTCGGAGCCCGGCCCCCGGGAGCGGCGGCAGCGGCGGCCACGTCCCCCGGGGCCGCCCCCGCCGGGGCTGCGCTGCCCGGGACGGCCCCTCCGAGCCCCGGGTGTCCCCCCCCTCTCCCGGCACCCCAGGGAGCCGCCCGCGGCCCCCTCCCCAAAAGCACCCCCAGCCACGACGGGGAGGCACCCAAGGGTGCCAAGGACGAGGGCAGGAGGCAGCGGCAGGCTGGGAGCGGGGGGGGCCCCGCTCC
The DNA here is from genome assembly GCF_964211825.1 of Aythya ferina. Taxonomy (NCBI): domain Eukaryota; kingdom Metazoa; phylum Chordata; class Aves; order Anseriformes; family Anatidae; genus Aythya; species Aythya ferina. Next base: position 3,110,906 of record NC_140325.1, read on the forward strand.
CAGCCCCCCCGCAGCCCCCGTGCCAGCCCAGGGTGACCGGGAGGGGAGCAGGGCGCAGGGAAATCGCGGGCACCGATGGCCTCATTTCCTTCTATATAAACCCAGTTTCCTGCGCTTCCTGCTCAGCCCTGGTTCGGGGAGGGGTTGAGGGGGGGGTGCAAGGGCCCCCCCTATGCACGGGGAGGGGGGGGGCAGCCTGGCGCGGCCCCAGCCAGGGCAGGATGGGTGGGGGGCCTGTTCCTGGGCAGCTTCCGTGAGCCCCCCTCCCTCAGCCACGGAGGGGTCAGAGCCCCCCCAGGCCCCTGCGGTGCAGGCAGATGGGCTCAGAGCAGCTCAGCCCCCCCCTTCCCATACCCCAAAAAAGCCACCCCGTGCTGCCGCCCCCCCCCATTTAGGACTGGGGCTATCAGCACCAGGAACCGGGGCCAGGAGCAGCCCTCACCTTCGGCCCTTCCTGGAGTGGGCTCGTTAGCCACAGCCAGGAAGAGGGTTAATTGGGCTAATTACGGCCCCCAGGGAGAAGGCAGGAGCAGAGCCCCCCCTATAGGAACTCTAATCCCTGTCCCGAGCCCCCCCCCGAAGCCCTGCCCTGAGGTGGAACCAAGCCATGTAGCGTGAAAATATTCGATATATATTAAAAAAAAATGAGAGTTTGTTTATTGCTCCAAACAAGTAACGTGGTAACAGAGACCTGACCAACTCATCACACAGCTGCTGGGGGGGGCCCTGCCCCAGCCCTGCTCCTTCTTGGGATGGGGGGGGGGGGCAACCAGCGCCCCCTGGCAGCCCCCAGAGCAACAAGGGGGAGCGGAGTGACTGGGACCAGGGGGGCACGGGCCCCCCCCCGTTAGTGTTAAGAGGGATACCTGGGGAGGGGGGAGACGTTGAAAACCACACAAACTCCAAGAGGGCAGCACTGGGGGGGGGGGGGGGGCAAAGGGCCCGACCCCACGAGGTATATAAAAGAGTGGGGGGGCTGCAGCCAGCACAGCCCCGGGGGCTGCAGCCCCCTGATGGGGGCACGGCTCAAGGCCAAGGCTCAGTAGCGCAACAGGCTGAGATGGGGCTGCGGGGGGGGCACAGCCAGGCCCCCTCCTGGAGGCTCAGCTCCTCCTGGGGGGGGGCTCCAGCATCCGCAACGCATTCGGCAGCATCGGGACCAGTGCTGTGGCCGTTCTCGGGGACGGGGGGGGACAGCCTCGTGCCCCCAGCCCTAGCAGCGCTCGCCCAGGGGTCGGGAGCGCGGCACGGGCAGCGGCAGCTTGTGCAGACCTGGGTGCAGAGGGAGAGGGTGAGAGGCAGGCAGGGGACGGCCCCAGCGCCTCGTCCCATGTCCCCACCGTCCCCCCCGTCCTCACCAAAAGCGCGGAGCAGCTCCTCCTGCACGGCCCAGGTCACCTTCTTCACCAGGCACAGCGTGGTGAGCGCCGCAAAGCCCATGTTGTAGAGGAAGACGATGTAGAAGTTCCCCAGCCAGTTGAAGCGGCCAAAATCCCCCAGAAGGTCAAAGCGGGTGATCCCTGCATGACAGGGGGGGGGTCAGGGCATGCCGGCCCCGGGGGGCTGCCCAAGCCCCAGCCCCAGCCCCAGCGCAGCTCACCCAGCGTCCTGGAGAAGACGGGCAGGGCAGAGCTGAGCACCAGCAAGGACACGCAATTCCCGATGATCTGCGGGGGAAAAAAAGGAGAATTTGAAGGAGCCGCGGCACAGCCCCACGGTCCTGAACCTGCTCCCGGGGCCCTGCAGCGCCCGGGGCCGTGCTGGAGGCAGGGGGAGCCGGAGGGACGCGTGGTGCCCTCGCGTGGGGATGCCGCACAGTGCACAAGGACACGGGGACAGCCACGCGACACCTGGGGGGGCTCTCACCTTGGTGAGGGGGGTGTCCTGCCTCTCAGGGAGCAGCCGGGTGAAGAGGGGGGAGCTGTAGAAGCCCACGACGGAGGAGAGCATCAGGTAGCTGTGAGAGGGTGTTAAGGAGAGGACAGAGGGGGTGGCACAGGGGACAGCGCAGGGGGTAGGGGACAGCCACCAGTGCCCGTGTGAAGGATACAAGATGAGGATGACCTGCAGGGCAGCTCCGAAGGTGCCGAAGATGGAGAAGGAGACCTGGCCCAGGGGCGCATCCTGTGGGGCAGGAGGCACTTTGTGGGAACAAGCCCGGCAGAAGGGGCTCCTCGCTGTCCCCTGTCCCCCCTCCCCAGGTACCTGGATCCCCCGCGGCATCGCGGCATCATCCAGCAACAGCTCCAGGACGTGGAAGCAGACGATGAGCACCGAGATCCCCTGGGAAGAGAAGGAGGAGGAGGAGGAGGGAGTCAGGGTGTCTGCGGGGCCCTGCGACGCGCAGGGGGACAGGGACAAGGTGGGGACCCGGCCAGGGACACTTACTGTCAGTGCCAGGAGGCCCAGCATGGCCAGGGGGTAGCCCAGGTTCCTCTGCCAGGGTGATGCTCGGTGCCGCCGCTCTGCGGGGAGGATGTTAGAGCCCCTGCCCCACGGCACCCCCATCCCTCTCTCTTTGGGGCGCAGGTTCCCAGAGAACCAGTGCTCCCAGCGCTCCCAGTGCCCAGCTCTGGTCGCCCCAGTTCCTTACCCAGCTTCCGCCTTTTGCTCTGGAGGGCGAGGAGCTGCTCCCGCAGCAGCCCCACGTTCAGGTTCAGCCAGCAGGAAGCTTTGCCTGCAGGGGGAGACACCGAGGGGCTCACTCCCCACGTGCTGAGGGATTGGGGTCCCCGGGCACCCCAAGGCACCTCCCCAGCCTGCACTGAGCACCCACCGGACGCGATCCTGCGGGACACCGCGGCTTCCTCGAACCTCGTGCAGCTCAGCTGCTCGTCCAGGTCTTCCAGGAGCTGGGGACGGGCCAGGAGCCATGAGCAGGGGACACGAGTGACACCCCGGGAGCTGGGGGGACACCAAGACCCCAGGCGGGGCCTCACGGGGGTGGGGGTGCATCTTACCCGGGGTTTCACCAGCAGCTTCCCCGTGACGGTGAACATAGTGGAGAGGCCAAAGGGAGTGCACACTGTGGGTGGGAGGAGAGGGTGAGCCCCAGCACCCTACCCCTCCCTGGGCCACCAGAAGGGTCCTGAGCAGCCCCCACCATGCCAGGGAGTGGCCCCGCAGGACCCGGACTTACGCAGCAGGAGCAGCACGCCGAAGAGTGAGATGCAGGAGTAGAGGTAGGGCAGGTAGTACTCCCAGAGGTCTGCGGAGAGAGGGGGCAGGATGCAGCAGGCCCCCCCAGGGCAGTCCTCTTCCTGCCCCTTTCAGCACCAGGGGCCCCATCCTGCCCCAGCAGCACAGACCCCCGAGCCCTGGCAGCACCCACCGTAGAGGGACTGGCGACTGGCCGCGTTGTTGCCGACGATGGCAGAGGCCACCCAGACCATGCCCAGCACCAGCAGCGTCAGCAGCAGCAGCACCACCGACGTCTCGTACACCCTGGCCATGATGCCCTGAGGGAACGGGATCAGCAGCAAGCCAGGGAGAGGGACACAGGGTGGGAGACAGGCCCCGTGGGGCCACGTACCTTCTTGGACCCCGCAAAGCCCTCCGACTCAGTGAAGAAGTATGCGAAGGGCATGAGGAAGACAAGGGACGTGTTGGAGAAGAGGAAGACCAAGTTCCAGAGGCCTGGGAGGGACAGAATAGGGTGAGCTCCCGCTGGGGGCAGCCCCAACCCGCAGCCCTCAGCACCCTGGGGCCACCCTACGTGCACCCACCGTGGATGAGGGACCCGTTCAGCCACTGGATGTAGTAGTTGTGGGGGAAGGAGAGCAGCACCTCGTTGCTGATGATGGAGAAGGGGAGCAGGAGCACGGCACCCAGCGCCACAGCCAGGGTGAAGGTGCACATCCCCAGCCTGTGGGAGGGACAAGCGTCAGTTCCAGCCCCTGCGTGGATGTCACAGCCCGGCCACAACCCCCTGGGGGGGTCACTGACCCCCGTGGAGCTGGGGAACGCCGTGTCCCAGCCGGGCAGGGAGAGGGAAGTGGCTGAGCAGGAGCGGGACAGGGGAGGAACTTACGCAATCCTGTTGACAGCAGCGTCCTCGTCATCGTGAACTGTGGAGGAACAAAGCACCAGGATGGCTCCCTGCTCTCCCCCCCAAACATCCTCCCCCAAAACAGAGCTGCAAAGCCCAGCAGTGCTCCCGAGGGAGCTGGGGCCCTGCTCCCCTTCCATAGCAGCCCTGGGGGATGCCCCATAGGGACGGATGCCCCAGGAACGTGGGCTGGAGTGGGACTGGGGCTGCTAAGGGAGGCAGAAAGCAGGGGAGGAGCATCTCAGGGGAGGCTCGTTTCGGCTGCCACCCCCCTACCTGCTGCAAAGTCCGTCTGCTTCTTGAAGTGGGTTATGATGAAGTGGCAGAGGATGTAGAGGCTGGCGAAGAGCAGGGCACAGATCTGTGGGCAGAGCAGCGTGGGCAGTGCTGGTGGACCCAGAGGGCAGCGCTCCCACCCTGGGCTCTGCCACCGGGACCTGCCCGCTCCACCCTATTTGTTTTTCCAGTCCTGGCCCTGTTCACTCACCCCACACGTGTGCTCGGCCCTACCCACACACGGGGGCTGCACCCAGGGCTCACCCACTGGGTGCTCGCGAGCTGCCAGGAGGTCCCATAGGGGTTGGGATCATGGGGCGAGCACAGGCAACAACTCCGGGGCAGCCTGCGCTAGCAGAGCTGCCCACAGCTCAGCCCCAAAACCCCACAGCCCTCATCCTGCTGGCACCAGCACCCAGCGGGGCTGTGGGAGCAGCTTTGGGCCAGGTGCCAAGGCCGGCTGCAGCGTCTGTCCGTCCCCCCCCGCCCCCGCCAGCACGCCGAGGCCCAGCCAGAGCAGGCGATGTTCGAGGAACACAGCGACCTTTCATCCCTGCGGGTACGCGGCGGGATAGGGAAAGGTCGCCCGAATCTACCGCCTTGGCATGGGTGGAGTGGAGCTGCCCTGGCACCTCCCTCGTGCTGGAGGCTTGGCCGGGAGTCCCAGGGGTGGGGGGATGCCCAGTGGGGTGGCAGGAAGCCCCCGGAGCCCCCCATGGGTGGTCTCCAGTCCCTGCTCCCACCCAGGGAAGAACCACAAGCTGTGTGTTTCCTCCTGCCCATGGGCTGCACCCCAAAGTGGAAAACTCTGCTTGGCCAAGGGACCCCAAATACCTGCACCCAGAAAGGGTGCGAGAAAGGGGCCTTGTGAGGAGGCCCCCAAGGAGGCGTGGGATAGGGCGGGTAGGGGAGCGGTGTCCCTGCTCCATCCCCGTGCAGGGCAAGGGCTCCCCAGCGGTGCTGACGCAACCACGGGGCAGGAGTGAGGCAGAGCTCCACAACGTGGCTCGGGAAAGTCTGAAAGGTCGAGCGAGCTCCACGCTGGCTGTGCTGAGCCAGGAGTTCCCGGGGCAGAGGCAGCTCAGCAGGGTGGAGGCCTGGGGAGCTCCAGGGCAGTGATGCTTGGCTCTGGTCGCCCCTCATGCAGCATCCCAGGGACCCTTGGGAGATGTCAGGGCCAGGACACGTGGGTCCCCCCACATCCCTGCCCCATGAATCAGGACCAGAGCAGCAGCCCCAGCTGCTCCCCTCCAGTGTCCCCAGCCCTGGGGGGCTCTGCAGGGCCCCTGCTCGCTGACATTGGCACTGAGCACCCTGGGGCAGGGACAGGGGCACCTGGCCCAAGTCTGGCACAACTCTGACACTGCTCAAAAGCCCAACACTGCCACCCCCCATCCCTCCCCCATGGCTGGGGATTCCCTGGGGGCATGGGAGGTGCTGGAGCACTGCAGGACCCCAGATCCACAGGGGAAGGCCAGGACCAGGGACCATGTCCCAGCCCCCTCGCACCCTATGGGTCCCCAAATCCCTTTGGGAGGGGAGACTGGAGTGGGTCCTGGCTGTGCTCAGAGGCGGGGGGGCTCTTGCCGGGCCAAGGGGTCCCACTCTGCCCGGGCCAGGCTCCCCACGCCCCCCGGGCCGAGCCGAGCCGGGCTATCAGTGGGGCACACGGCAGCACGGCGCAGCTCTGGCACCGATAAGGACCGGGCGTGGGGCTCAGCCCCGGCGGCTCTGGCACCGCAGCTGCCCCGAGGGGGGGTGTGCAGGGTCCCAGCCTCTTCCCCCCCCCCCCCACTTCCAGCAGGACCCCAGCCCCGCAGGACGCCCCCTCCCCACCGCCCGCGCCCCGCACTCACGATGCATTCGCGGACCCGTTCGTGGAAAAGCTGCTCCCGCACGGCCAGCGCGTCGTGCTCCACAGGGGCCATGGGGCGGCCAGCATGGCCGAGCCGAGCCGAGCCGGGGCAGGACAAAGCGCAGGGGAGAGCCGGGCCGAATCCGGACACAAGGCAGGGCCGGGCCGAGCCGAGCCGAGCCGGGTCAGGGCAGATGGCTGGGCTGAGCCGAGCCGGGCCAAGCCGAGCCGGATCCGGACACAGCGCAGGGCCGGGCTAAACCGAGCCGGGTCAGGGCAAAGCTCGGGGCCGGGCTGGATCCGGGCACAGCGCGGGGCCGAGCCGAGCCGTGCGGGGCCGCCCGCGGCACCAGGAGGCGAGGCCCCGCCCCTCCCGCCCGGCCCCGCCCCCCGCATCCGGCGCTCGCTACAATGTATCCGCTCGGCTGCCGCCTCAAAGGGCCCGGCCTCCGCCCCCATTGGCTGCCGGCTTTGAATGAGGCGTCGCTCATTGGCCGGGGGCTGCGCGGGCGGCTCCCATTGGCTGAAGGCGCCGCCGCGTTCCCACCCGCCGCTCCCACGGCCCCGCCGGACGCCCCCAGCCCCCTCCCCCCGAGGGCAGGAACCCGGGATTACCGCGGGGGCCAGAGCTAATCCCCCGGGCAGGGCTAATCCGCGGGTTAATCCGTCTATATCCCTCCCGGGCAGGGCAGGGGGAAGCACAGGATCCGCTGTGAGGCCCCCAGCAAGGGAACAGCTCCTCCTCCTGTTAGGGTCTTGGCCCCCAGTAGCTCCCTGAAGGCCCCCCCCGGAGCAGCAGAACCAGCGCCCCCCACCCTCTAAACCCGAGGGAGTGGGAAATTCCCCCCCCAGAGCAGGGGAAGCCAGAGCCAGCTCCAGCAGGAGCACCACCCCCTCCCCCCATGGTCATCTCATTGGGCAGGGACAATGGGGACAGCGTGTTCCCACGGGGCTGGGGCCAGCCAGCCGCAGGGGCTGAACCAGAGGCATTTGTATCCAACACAGAGGCAGCTTTTCTTAAAGCCTTTTATTCACAGACATGGTGCAGACACATGTAAAACAGACAGGATCACATTGGAGTGAGCACTTAGCCAGAGCAGCGCATCCTTCTAGCCAGGGCCAGTACCAAGACCCACACCTGGTGCACAAGAAAGCTGAAGTGTTTGAAGCTGACACTTTGTGGACATGCTACAGCGACAGAAGGAACCCAGCCTTTAGTACTCCTCCCCTTCCTCCTCTCCCTCCCCTTCCACTGAGTCCACCCCCACCTCCTCATAATCCTTCTCCAGGGCAGCCATATCCTCCCTGGCCTCCGAGAACTCCCCCTCCTCCATGCCCTCCCCCACGTACCAGTGCACGAAGGCACGCTTGGCATACATCAGGTCAAACTTGTGGTCCAGGCGGGCCCAGGCCTCAGCAATGGCTGTGGTGTTGCTCAGCATGCAGACAGCACGCTGCACCTTGGCCAGGTCTCCCCCAGGCACCACCGTGGGAGGCTGGTAGTTGATGCCCACCTTGAAACCTGTCGGGCACCAGTCCACGAACTGGATGCTGCGCTTGGTCTTGATGGTGGCGATGGCGGCGTTGACATCCTTGGGCACCACGTCCCCGCGGTACAGCAGGCAGCACGCCATGTACTTGCCATGCCGCGGGTCACACTTCACCATCTGGTTAGCTGGCTCGAAGCAGGCGTTGGTGATCTCGGCCACCGAGAGCTGCTCGTGGTAAGCCTTCTCGGCTGAGATGACGGGGGCGTAGGTGGCCAAGGGGAAGTGGATGCGCGGGTACGGCACCAGGTTGGTCTGGAACTCGGTCAGGTCAACATTCAGGGCCCCATCGAAGCGCAGGGAGGCCGTGATGGAGGACACGATCTGGCTGATGAGACGGTTGAGGTTGGTGTAGGTGGGCCTCTCGATGTCCAGGTTCCTGCGGCAGATGTCGTAGATGGCCTCGTTGTCCACCATGAAGGCGCAGTCGGAGTGCTCCAGCGTGGTGTGGGTGGTGAGGATGGAGTTGTAGGGCTCCACCACGGCTGTGGAGACCTGGGGGGCTGGGTAGATGGAGAACTCCAGCTTGGACTTCTTGCCATAGTCGACTGAGAGGCGCTCCATGAGCAGGGAGGTGAAGCCGGAGCCGGTGCCGCCTCCGAAGCTGTGGAAGACCAGGAAGCCCTGCAGCCCTGTGCACTGGTCAGCCTGGGGAAGAGAAAAAGAAGAGAAGACAAGACATCAGTATCAGTTTTTGTGACTTTAAGCTGCTCCTGATTTGTCCAGGAAGGGAAGTGTTGAGCCCTATTAGCTGAGATGCCTCCAAGGCTTGAGATCAGGAACACAAGCAGGGGCTGCGTGCAGTGGCAGGGTCTGCCTGAGCAGAGGACCCTGGGGACACACAGGAGCCAGTCCCATGTCCAGCACAACCTCCACACGCCTGCCTGGGGCTGTGCTTTACAGAGCGCATGGAGGCGCCTAGAGCCAGCATGCCCCAGAGGCACATGGGCAGGAGCCTTGCAGCAGCCATCATCAGCACTGCCCTCTATGTACAGAGGGCAGGCACGAGCCTCCCCCGTGGGAGTTAAACCCTCAGCACTGACTGCTGGTGAGCCGTCAGTAAAGTAGGATCAGAGTCCGGGTCAAGGGGAAGCCTCACATGACCCAACCCAGAACGAAAGTGAAGTTCCCCAAGGGCAGAAGGCGGCTGTCGCATGCCCTGCCATGGCCACCCCGGGGCCAAGTCCAGGGCTGGCAGCAGTGACACATCTGCAGCACCCGAGTGCAGAGGGCTCAGGGCTGCACGAGCACCGGCACTACCAGGAGCCATCACCTGGCACTGGGAGAACCCACAAGGGGTTAAATGCACCCAGACCTCAAGGCACAGCCCAGCTCCTCGCTCTCCTCTGGGGGCTTCCCCCTTCCCCAAAAGGCAGCGGTGGTGCAGGCACCCCTGAGGCTTTGTACCCACCAGCTTGCGGATGCGGTCGAGCACCAGGTCGATGATCTCCTTGCCGATGGTGTAGTGCCCCCGCGCATAGTTGTTGGCCGCATCCTCCTTGCCCGTGATCAGCTGCTCGGGGTGGAAGAGCTGCCGGTACGTCCCCGTGCGCACCTCATCTGCGGGACAGCACCACGCACCCCGTTAGCGCCGGGCACCCCCTCGGCACCCACCGCCCCCCACCCCGGCTCCCTTTGCTCACCGATCACCGTGGGCTCCAGGTCCACGAAGACGGCCCGGGGCACGTGCTTGCCGGCCCCCGTCTCGCTGAAGAAGGTGTTGAAGGAGTCGTCCCCCCCGCCGATGGTCTTGTCGCTGGGCATCTGCCCGTCGGGCTGGATGCCGTGCTCCAGGCAGTACAGCTCCCAGCACGCATTGCCGATCTGCACGCCCGCTTGGCCCACGTGGATGGAGATGCACTCGCGCTGCGGGGCAGAGCAGGGACAGAGCGGTCACCAGAGAGCCCCAGCAGCACAGGCAGGGGGCACAAATCCTGCCCGGGCTGGGAGCAGCAGTGCGGCGGTGCCACCCGGCGCGGGCTGGGGCAGGCGAGCGTCACCACGGGGCAACCATTTTGTGCCCGAGCTCCAAAGGGCATAGAAAGCTCATCGGCATCTCAGCCGGAGGGCTTAGCTGCGCGTGGCCAAGCCTCAAAACCAATAGGGTGGTGAGCTGGGGGGCGGACATGTGCTTGGGGACAGACCAGAGCCACCATTTCCCAGCCGAGCCCCGGCGCAGCACCCCAGGACCCCTCAAGTCCCTGTGCCAGCCCGGCATCGGGCTCCATCCTGCTTTTGAGCCGTGCGCCCTCGCACCGGGCAGGCTGGGGAGGCCATTTCGCAGCCTCACAGCGCAGGAAGGGCGAGGCCGGGCGAGGAGGAGGAAGAGGAGGACGAGGAGGAGGAAGCAGGCTGCGCAGCAGCGCGGACGTGACTGCGGCGCTGCAGGTGGTGGGGACCACACGCCGAGCCACCGCATGGCCCAAAACCCCCGGGGAGGGCTGAAGCCACCAGCACCCAGCTGGGGAGGGGGGTCCAGCTGCCCCAATCCTCCCCCCTTGCCCCCCCCCCGTCCCGATCCAGCACATTCCCAGCCGCACCCAGTGCGGCACCACCTGCTCCAGCACATTCCTCCCGCCCCGGCAGGGCAGATGGCGCCCGCCCCGGGGGGGCTAAGCCCAGGTTTTAGGGTTTTAGTGGTGGGGAGACCGCAGGAGGCCCCCCCCAGCAGCCTTGGGGCAGGATTAGCCCCATGGGGTCTCCTTTGGCTTGGACTTGGCTGGGGGCAAGGAGCAAACTGGGACAAAAGGGGGAATGTGGGGAACCCTTGGCAGTGCGGGGGGGCTCAGCATGGGATTTGGGGGTTGTGGTGCTGCGGGGGGGGGGAGGCTGAGCCCCCACCCACCCATGGATGGGTGTTGGGTGGGGGGGGCAGGAGCGCACCCGCGCCTTCCCGCGCGCGGGAAGGGTAACGGTCGGGGCTGGGCGCCAAAAATGAACCAGTGCCCCGCCCCCACCCGGTAATGGGGGGTGGAAATGGGGGGGGGGCTGGCACCACGTGCTGCTCCCAAAGGGTCCTCCAGGCACGGGCAGCACCCCCAGCCCCTGCTCTGTCCCCCCCGCCCCCGTTCGAGACCCCAACCCCTCCTCTGCCTTCCCCTGTCCCACTCAAGCCCCCCCAGCCCTTCTTCTGCCCCCCCAGCCTTTCTTCTGCCCCCCCCCAGCCCCTACTCAAGCCCCCCTAGTCCCTGCTCTGCCCCCCCACTTTCTGCATTACCCCCCCCTTTCCCACCCCCAACCCAAGGGCGGTTCCCCTTCCCCCCCACTCCTTCTCTGCCCCCCCCCGTGGCCCCCCCAGCCCCTGCTCTGCCCAGAGCCCCCCCCAGTCTGCAACCCCCCCAATCTGCAACCCCCCCAGCCCCTTCGGCGACCCCCTCAGCCCCCACCCTCCTCATCCTCATCCTGCTCCTGCCCCCCCCCCCAGCCCCATACTGCCTCCCCCAGCCCCATGTCCCCCCCCCCCGTGGCGTTGCCCCCCCCCGTACCATGGCTGCAGGCTGTTACTCGTCCCGACCACCAAGAAGTCGACGCAAGTACCGGGCTAGGGCCCCCCCCGGCCACCCTCTTATACAGCACCCGGGGGCGGGCCTCGCCCGCGCAACGCCCCCCCCATTGGTCAACTCGCCCGTCCATCCGAGCCAACCCCAGCGCTGATTGGCTGCGCCGCGTGGCGCGCTCCACCTTCCCCCCCCCCCGCTCCAGGGCGAGCGCTTTGCCCCCCCCAGCCGTGGGGGTGCAGCCCCCGAGGGGGGCTTATGGGGGGAGTGGGGGCTCGAGGGGGGGGCTGCAGAGCCCCTGGAGGCCCCCCCCAAGCTCTGCCCTTGCCCGCTGTGTGCTGGGGGGGGGGGGAGAACCGTGGCCGTTGCCGCCCCCCCCCCCGCCAGTCCCCGCCCGCCCCGGTGCGGTTTTGCTGCAGAGGAAAACTGCGACAGTGCTGGGGGGGGGCGCAGGGGGGGAGCCTGCGGCACGTGCTGCCTCGCCCCCCCCCCCCTCCAACAGCCCCAGAGCCTTTAATCGGCTTCCCCCGCCTGCCCCCCCCCCCGCCCCACAGGGGGCCCCCGGCCCCATCTGGACCTCCAGCCCCCCCCCGCCGCCCCCCTGCGCCCCCCCCCCCCCCGGCATGGGACCTGCCCTCTGCGCCTGCCCCCCCCCCCATATCCCCAGCCAAAACCTGCCCCCCCCACCCAACCCCCCCCAGCATGGAGGCTGCCGCCCCCGCCCCCGCGTAATCCCCGGCGCTATTTGTTCGCGCTAAACCGGAGCTCCGCGAGACGCTGCTCCACCGGACCCCCCCTCCGGTAGCCGCTCCCCCCCCCCATTACCGGGAGCCCCCCCCCATCTCCGTGGCCCCCCCCCCGGAGCACCGGAGGGGCCGCATTGCAGCGCTGACGTGGCGCTGCCGCATGGCCGCCGGCAAGCGGGGGTGGGAAATGGCGGATTTGGGGAGGGGGGGGGGCACGGGGAGGGGGTCCAGGAGCTGGGGTGCACCCCCCCGGCACTGCGGCACGCCCTTCCCCCCCCCCGTCGAGTTTCGCATCGCGTTCAGCTTCCCCTTCGTTATTTCCCCCTGTAGGGAGCCAGGAGCGTGGGGGGGGGGGGGCGGGGGGGTGATGGGGGGGCGGGAGGGGCTAATGGGGGGGGGCCGAGGGGGTGATGGGGGGGCCGGGGGGGGGTAACATGCTCACACAGGGCCGGGGGCTGCTGCTACATCGCGCCCCCCCCCCGCAGGTCATTGCCCCAACAGAGAGAATTTGGGGCGCGGGGGGGGGCACTGAGCCCCTCGGGGAGCAAAACAGCTCAGCCCTGGTGCCCCCCCCAAGGCACCCACGGGTTTCTGCCAGCCTCGGGGGGCAGCAGGGAGCCCCCAGGAGTAGTGCCCCCCCCAAAAAAAAAGGCTGCTGCTACCAGCCCTGCCCATGCTGCAGGGGCACATGGGGGGGGATATGAACGGGGGGGGGGTGGGCACACCGCAGCCCAGCAGCAGGCAGGGTGGGGGGCACCAGGTCCCTTTGCTTTGCAGCAGCCACTTGGATGCTGGGGGGGGGATTTTTGCCCTCAAAGACTCTGCTACTGCTCACATGGCCGGGGGGGGGTTCGACCCCCCCCCCCGGCAGCCCGGCTCTGCCAGGCTGCTCTCAAAGGGGGGGGGGGGGGGGGGGAAGAAAATCCGATGTAAAAAACCAAAACACTCTGTGCCTGGAGCAGTTTAATGGAAGAAGTAAACAGAGCCCCCCCACGGAAGCAAAAGGAGAAAATTCTTTGGTGTTCCCCCCCCCAGGGGGCGATTTTCAGCCATGACTCGGGAAGCAGGGCTTGGGGGGGGGCCACAGATATTTCTGCAAGGAGAGCCCCCCCTTCTCCTTCCTCACCTTGTACTGCTGCAGGACATGCAGTGGGAAACAGCTTTTTTTGGGGCGGGGGGGTTGGGTCAGGGCCCTGGCACTGCCCCCTCCCCAGTTTCCCCCCCCCAGCTATGGGTTTGGGGTCCGTGGGTGCTGCACCGCTGCTGCTCTGAGAGCACAGCACCGCGGGGAGGGCGAGCTCTGCCCCCCCCCCAGACCCAGCAAAAGGGGTCACAGCTGGGTGCTGACCCCACAGATGGGGAATATCCCCTGATAACCTACCCCATAAAGGCAGGGGGAGGAAGGGGACGATCAGGGCCATGGTGTTTGCCCCCCCCGCCCCCCCCCCAAGGCCGGGCACGCTGAGCGCTGCCGGGAAGCGCTGAATGAGCGCCTTGTTCTGCTCCGCTCGCCCCCCCAGCTCCTGCCTTGTGCCGTGACCCAGCTTTATCTCCAGCCCTGAGCTTGGACACGTCTCCCCCCTTCCCCATCTCATGGTGGGGGGGCAGCTCGGGGGCACGGAGCTGCCTCCTGGGGCTGAGCCCCAAAAGGAGGGAGCTGGGGCTGTGGGGTGCTGGGCTCAGCCTGCCCCCAGGAGCACCCCCCAGGGGCAGGGGGCTCGGGGCAGCCCCCAGCACAGGGGGAAATGGCCCCGCGCAGAGCAGGGCACCGCGGCACGGAGGAAAGACACCAGACACAGACCCAAGGACAGGGAATGCTTTTTATTCAGACCCACGGGAGAGGACGGGTGGGTCCGTAACAGACTTTTCCATTTCACAGACCATTTAACAGCACAGCCAGCGGCTCACCCGCTGCTACAGACCCGCCGGGGGGGGGGTCTTCCACTACATTTGTTCCCTGTTCGAGCAGCACCATTGTGAAGGTTTAATACTCCTCCCCTTCCTCCTCTCCCTCCCCTTCCACTGAGTCCACCCCCACCTCCTCGTAATCCTTCTCCAGGGCAGCCATGTCCTCCCTGGCCTCCGAGAACTCCCCCTCCTCCATGCCCTCCCCCACGTACCAGTGCACGAAGGCACGCTTGGCATACATCAGGTCGAACTTGTGGTCCAGGCGGGCCCAGGCCTCAGCAATGGCTGTGGTGTTGCTCAGCATGCAGACAGCACGCTGCACCTTGGCCAGGTCCCCCCCGGGCACCACCGTGGGAGGCTGGTAGTTGATGCCCACCTTGAAACCCGTCGGGCACCAGTCCACGAACTGGATGGTGCGCTTGGTCTTGATGGTGGCGATGGCGGCGTTGACGTCCTTGGGCACCACGTCCCCGCGGTACAGCAGGCAGCACGCCATGTACTTGCCGTGCCGTGGGTCGCACTTCACCATCTGGTTGGCTGGCTCGAAGCAGGCGTTGGTGATCTCGGCCACCGAGAGCTGCTCGTGGTAAGCCTTCTCGGCCGAGATGACGGGGGCGTAGGTGGCCAGGGGGAAGTGGATGCGCGGGTACGGCACCAGGTTGGTCTGGAACTCGGTCAGGTCAACGTTGAGGGCCCCGTCGAAGCGCAGGGAGGCCGTGATGGAGGACACGATCTGGCCTATCAACCGGTTGAGGTTGGTGTAGGTGGGCCTCTCGATGTCCAGGTTCCTGCGGCAGATGTCGTAGATGGCCTCGTTGTCCACCATGAAGGCGCAGTCGGAGTGCTCCAGCGTGGTGTGGGTGGTGAGGATGGAGTTGTAGGGCTCCACCACGGCCGTGGAGACCTGGGGGGCTGGGTAGATGGAGAACTCCAGCTTGGACTTCTTGCCATAGTCGACTGAGAGGCGCTCCATGAGCAGGGAGGTGAAGCCGGAGCCGGTGCCACCCCCGAAGCTGTGGAAGACCAGGAAGCCCTGCAGCCCCGTGCACTGGTCAGCCTGGAGGGAGAAACAGGGGTGGGGGGGCCATGATTAAGCTGAGCAGCAGCAGAGCTCGCTCCTTCCTCTGTGTCCTCTCCCGATGACATTTGGGGGATTTCCAGCAGCAGAGCAGGAATGGGGTGAGTCTGACTCCTGTTGTTGGAAACCCTCCAAGCGTGAATCCTCCAGGGAAGCCCCTCAGCCCCCAGAGCACTTTGGGGGGGGCACTCAGCCCATGGCTCTGCCGCCACCCCCATGCAGCTCCTCGGGCTCCCAACGCCGCTGAGTGCAGCTGGACGTGGCTGCAGCCAGAGCCGAGGAGGAACAAAGAAGGAATTGCAGAGCTCAGCACCGCCGGGCTCCTGGGGACGCGGCGCTGTGGAGCAGCTCCAACGCCCCAGCTGCGCCGCGTCCGGCCGCCAGCCAATGGCAGCCGCTGCAGAGCAGGATTACCATTAATTAATATATTAAGTCTAAACCCAGCCTGGCTAGTCCTGCAGGAAGGGCGAGACCCAGAACCGGAGCCTCCGTCCTCATCTCACCACCCACCGGCGCCCCCCGTGCAGTCCCCCCCGGCCATACCAGCTTGCGGATGCGGTCGAGCACCAGGTCGATGATCTCCTTGCCGATGGTGTAGTGCCCCCGCGCGTAGTTGTTGGCCGCATCCTCCTTGCCCGTGATCAGCTGCTCGGGGTGGAAGAGCTGCCGGTACGTCCCCGTGCGCACCTCGTCTGCGGGACAGCACCACGCACCCCGTTAGCGCCGGGCACCCCCTCGGCACCCACCGCCCCCCACCCCGGCTCCCTTTGCTCACCGATCACCGTGGGCTCCAGGTCCACGAAGACGGCCCGGGGCACGTGCTTGCCGGCCCCCGTCTCGCTGAAGAAGGTGTTGAAGGAGTCGTCCCCCCCGCCGATGGTCTTGTCGCTGGGCATCTGCCCGTCGGGCTGGATGCCGTGCTCCAGGCAGTACAGCTCCCAGCACGCATTGCCGATCTGCACGCCCGCTTGGCCCACGTGGATGGAGATGCACTCGCGCTGCGGGGACATTCGTGGTGCTGCGTCACCCCCCGTGGCCCGGCCGAGCCCCCCCCCTACACCCCACTCATGTCCCATTCCCCCCCTCCAGCTGCAGCCCCAGCCCATGCCCCCCCGGGATGCTGCCCCCTGGAGGGGCTGGTGCTGAGCCGCCCAGGGCACGATGGGGCCAGATCCTGCCCAGCCCCATCCTATTGTTCTGGGGGCTGCAGGGGGCTCAGCACCATGGCCACACCCGGTGCGGGGGGGGGGCTCAGCACTAGGGGGGCCCCATCCTAATCTGCCCACAGACCGAGCCTGTTGAGCCGCTGTGACAGTGCCTGTGGGGAGCCAGGGGGCTCAGCACCATCCTGCCCTGTGGGGCCGTGACCGCACCCAGCAGGAGATGGGAGCCCCCAGGGTCACATCCTGCCCTGCCCCCCCCCATGGGGACGCAGCCACAGCCCGTGTGGGCTGAGGGCTCAGCACCAGGGACTCATCCTGCCCCTGGGGGTCCCCATTGAGCCAGGGCCACGCCCAGGGCAGGACCAGGGACCCCATCCTGCCCCCAGCGCCCAGCACCCAGGGGCCCGATCCTGCCCAATTTAAGAGGGGCCACACCCAGGGGGGGCTCAGCCGCAGCCAAGGGGGCTCCTATTGAGACCCATCTGCCAGGAGCCACACCCAAGGGGGGGGCTCAGCACCAGGAGCCCCGTTCTGCTCCCTTTAACGGGCCCCGGGGGTCCCATCCTGCCTCATTTAACCCCAGCCACGCCCAGTGCAGACTCAGCACCGGGGGGGGGCTCATCCTGTCCTATTTAACGGGATCCGGGGGGGTCCCATCCCGCCCCGTTCACCGGGAGCCGCACCCAGAGCGGGCTCAGCACCGGACAAAGGGCCCCGATCCTGCCCCGTTTAACGGGGACCGCGCCCCGAGCGGGCTCAGCACCGGCGGGGGGGGGGCCTCATCCTGCCGGGGGGGCCTCATTACGGGCTTGGCAGCTCCGCCGGCTTCGGTGGGGGGGGAACGGGAACAAAGGCGGCGGCTCGGGGGTCCCCGGCGGGGGCGCGCACGGCCCGGGCCGATCCCGATCCTGGCTCCGATGTCCCCCCCCCTCGGTCCGGTGCCCCCCCCCCGCGCTCACCATGGCGGCTGCTCGGCTCCGGGGCTTTCTCACAGCACGACGCTGAGGCGGTCGATGTAAGAGGCGCGGCGGAGCCGGCGGCTGGGAGCGGGGCTTTATAGGGCCGGGACGGGACGGGGGGGACCGGGGAGGGGCGGGGGAACCGGGAGGGGGGGGGCCGGGGCCGGGGCGGGGCGGGGGGGGGGCGGTGGTGGCGGCCATTGGCGGCGCGGGGATGAGGTAATGCCCCCCCCCCCCCCCGGAGCCGCAGACAAAGCCGGGCGGGGCGGGGGGGGCTCGGGGCGGGGGGGGGCCGGGGGCTGCGGCGGGTGAAGGGACGGGGGGGGGTCAAGGGGGGGGCAGCACGGCTCGTCGCGACGCTGCCCACCCCCCTCTCCTGGTCCCGGTCTTGTCCCGCCGTGCCCCGGCCCTGCCCCGGGGGGGGGCATTTTCCGCCGTGCCCTGGTCCCGGTCCCGTCCCCGGTGCCACCAGCCGGGTGTCCCCGGGCCCCGGTGCCCGGCTATGGGGGTGGCCCCAGCCCCGGCCACGGCTTTGTCCCCAGCCCTGGGGCGTCCCTGTCACCACCCCCATCCGTGTCCCCGTCCCCAACCCTGGCTGTGTCCCCGTCCCAAACCCCGGTTGCGTCCCTGTCCCCATCCCCAGTCACATCCCTGTCCCCAACCCTGGCCGTGTCCCTACCCCCAGCCCTGGGGTGTCCCTGTCCCCATCCCGTCCCTGTCCCTGTCCCCATCCCGTCCCTGTCCCCGTCCCCATTCCCGGCCGTGTCCCAGTGCCCCGGTTCCCAGCCACGTCCCAGCCCCCGGTGCCGCCGTGGCCCCGTGCCCGTCCCCGCTCCCTCCCAGCCGCCTCTTTGTGTGCCACCCCCGGGGGGGGCCCACCGAGGGGGGGGGGGGTCCTGGGACCGTTCCCAGACTCTGCCCCGGGAATGGCCCCGGCACCAAGTGGCAGCTGCTCTGCGGCAGCTGGTGGGGGGGGGGGGCACAGCTGGGACATCGGCCCCGAGCCCCCCCGAGCCCCCCCCGCCGTGCCACTGCCCCCCCCCCAACCCCAGCGGTCCCTTCAATGGCCGGGGTGGGGTACGGGGAGGGGGGTGCCGGGGGGGGGTCCCCCAGGGCTGCCCCCAGCTGCTGCAGGTGGAGCTGCCAGCATCGCCCCCCCCGCGCTGAGAAATCACATTTTTTCTCTGCATTTCCCACATTACGCGGATTTTTGGGCAGCTCCAGGTCCCTGTTCCCACGTCCCCGCCACCCTCCTGCCCCATGCTCTGCCCCCCCCCCCCCCCCCCAGTGTTTTTGGGGTGCTGCTAAACCAGGGCAGGGAGCAGGGTGGGGCTGGGGCTCACCCCCCCCCCGCCCCCCCCGGTAATATGGGGCTGCAGACAAAGAGGAGCCGCGATTTGGGCATCGCCCACGGGAACAAAGGCAGCCAGGCTGTGCCCCCCCCCCCCAAGATTGGGCTCCCCCCGGGCTGTGCATGGGTGTTTGATGCTCCATGGAGGGGTCCTGCCCCCCCTGTGCTATGGTGAGGGGGGGGTAACTCCATTCCTTTACCCCCCCCCCCCCATGGTACGGGGGGGGGTCACCAGCCCTGGTCCCAACACCCAGCCCTATGTGCACTGATTGAGGGGTAAGGGGGGGGCTGGCCCCGCTGCCTGCTGCCCCCTCATCTCCCAGCGCCCCCCCCCCAGCTCTCAGCCCCCCCCCAATTCCCAGCTGCCCCCCCCCGGCTCCCAGCCGCCCCCCCCGGCTCCCAGCCGCCCCCCCCGGCCGCCTGTGCTCTGTTGACTGTTGGTAGCAGCGTGGCAGCTCCTGGTGACTGTTGCTGGGCCCCCGCCGTGTTTGCAGCCCAGGAATGACCGAGCACAGAGGCCATGAGACCCCCCCGGACCCCCCCTCCACATCTGGGTGTCCCCATGGGGACCCCATGAGCCAGCCCCCCCTCAGCACCCAGCCCCGCTCCCCCCCCCCCAGTACAGCCAGGAGCTGGGAAGCCGGCGCTGGCTCGGGGCCGGCTGAGGTTTCCAGCTCTGTGTGCCCCCCCCCCCGTGGTGCTGCCAGCCGCCCCCCCCCCGGCTCTGTCTGTCCCCCTGTCTGTCCCCTGAGCATCGATGTGACGGGTTCGCTCAGACGGACGGACGGGGCTGCTCCTCGCCTGGGTGCAGGATGGGGCCCTGGGGTGGTGGGGGCATGGCGGGGGTGGGAGCACCCAGACTGCCCCCCCTTCAAAGAGCTGGGTGTGGGCCCCCCCCCCGGAGCAGCTGGGGACCCCATCCCCATGGGGGGGGCACAGTGCGTCCCCACAACCAATGTGCTCCGTGTCCCCCCCCCCCAGCACTGGTGGCACTACAAAGCCCCCAAGGGAGCCACAACAGAAAGGACACTGGGGGGGTGGGGGGGGTGAAAGGGGCAGGGGGGGGCAGAGCTCGGAGGGGGGGGGTCAGGAGATGGGGGGGGGCTGCGGGGCTGCAGCGGGGGCTGCGTCTGCTGGGCGTGGGGAGGGGGCTGCAGCCGCGGCTCCGCATTGCGGCAAAGCCTGGGATAAAGGCGTGGGGAGGTGGCTGCGGGGGGGGGGGAGCTGGGGGGGGGGCTGGGGAGGGCAGGGTGGTGATGCCGCAGCTGGCACATCCCCATGGGGGGGGGGTCTCATCTCAGGGGGCTCCGGTGGTGCTGGCTTCGAGGGGGGGGCATCATGGGGGGCACTGGGGGCTCGGGCCCCATGAGTGAGACAGCGCCAAAGATGGGGGGGGGGGCACCGGGGGGGGGGGGGGAGGGGGCACCCAGTGCATGGGGGGGCCGGACACAGCCTTGGGGGGGGGGCGGCACAGGGAGATCCTGGGGGGGGGGCGTGGGGGCTGGGCAGGGTCTCGCTGCTCTCAGGACCCTCCCTGGGGCGAGGGGGGGGGGGCATCCCGAAACTCCTCTGCATGGGGGGGGGCACGAGGAGGTGACCCCTGCAAACCCCAGCCCGGGGGGGGGGGGGGGGCAAAGAGGGGGGGGCTGCCGCATCCTCGGCCCCTGGGAACTTGACCCCGAAGCCAGGGCCAGACGCCGGGGTGCTGCGGGGCAGGGCGGGGGGGGGGTGGAAACGTCGGGCCCCCCCCCCCCGGCCCTGCCCCCCCCGGAGGGGGCTGGCAGCGGAACAAAGGCGGCGGCCGGGAGGCGGCGCGGGGGGGGCCCGAGGGGCTTCCCAAGGGGGCGGGGGGGGGGCCCGGGAGCCCCCGGCCCATCCCCGGGCCGCGGGGTCGCTGCGGCGGGGGCCGGGGCTGGGGGGGGGTCCCGGAGCCGCCCCCCCCCCCGCCCGGTACCGGGGTCCCCCCCCGGCCCCTCCCCCTCGGGTCCCTCCTGCCCAGGCCCCTCCCACCAAGCCCCGCCCCCTCCAGTCAAGCCCCGCCCCTCCAGTCAAGCCCCGCCCCAGGCAAGCCCCGCCCCAAATTCCACTCGATGACGTCACCGCCCAAGCACCCCCCCCACCGACTTTCCAACCGGCAGCGGGGCGGGGACGGGAGGGGCGGGGCTGGCTATGCTCCGCCCACCGAGGCCACGCCCGCTCCATATAAGGAGGGATTTCCCGCCGCCGTGTCTCGAGTGCAGCGGGGCTGTCCCGGGGCTCCCCTCTCACGGGGGGCGAGGAGTCACGCGTGGGGGCAGCCCCCGCGTTCCGCCCCTGCTCTGCCCGGGCGAGCCGGTCACGGGAGGAGCCCGGGACACCCGTGGGCAGCCGGCGTGGGTGCGGCTGCCCCGAGCCCTTTGAAGCTCGGTTCCCACGCCGGGAAGCGGCGCCGGGGCCGGCTCCGGAGCTGCCGTGCCGCCGGCTCTGCCCCGGTGCTCCGGGCACATGAAGGCTGCACCCGCCTCAACCGCCCGCCCGAGTACAACCACCACACAGACACAAATTCTTATCAAGAAGATTTATTCTTTCTCCGGTTCTTCCGTCCTCTTCCGCCGCAGGAACTCACTGCAGTACCACTGTCTGGCACGGGATCACGGAGCTCTCGAGTTGGCGCCTGGCTGTTGGATGAGCCTTCTGCTGCAGTTGCAGTGGAGGGGAGAACTCCTCTCCTCATGTCCTGCAGCTCCCTCAGCAGCCTGATGCACTGCTCCTTGTCTCCAAAGATATAAACGTCGTTTCCCAGAGCCAGAGGAAACTTTACTTCGGGGCACTTGTTCGGACCCTCCATGGGTTGGCAGCCGTGTTGAGGTGAACGTCTTTTCAGTTTGGCTGATTCTTGCCCCAGGGGCTGCGGGATGGAGGACACGTGCCCTGCTCCCGATTCTTCGCTCCCATCTTCAGAACTTTCGTCCGAGAAAAGGCAGCACCCAGGAATGTCGAGTGTGACATCTGATGCCGAAGAACTTGCGTAGACTCCCCCGTTTTTGGTTTCCTTTTCCGAAGCATCAGAGACCGAAGCATCTTCATGGTTCGAGAGGTCCCAGGACTGCTCTGGGTATGCCTGTGCTGTGGGAGATGTCGTTGCCTGGGGCAGTTCTGAGATGATCCGGCTGGAATTTTTTCCTTTCTCCAGCTCAAGTTCTTGTAAGAGCAGCTCACATTGCTGCCTTTCCCGCTGACACTGCTGCTCGGATTGTGTCAGCTGCGCTCGTAACGCTTGCAGCTCCTCCTCTCTCTTCAGCAGCATGAGCTTTGTTTCTTCTAGCTCCGTCTCCCGTTGTTGCATTATTTTTGCCAGTTCACTCATGTTCTGAAATTCACAACCGAGACCCTTCAGTACCACTTGGAGACGTTTGGCTACTCCAAGGGCAGCATTTCGCTGCTCTGACACTTGCAGGACTTCCTGCTTCAGAGCAGCATTTTCAGCCTCAATCTCCATTATCCTCTCATTCTTCCTGTGGAGCTGAGAGTTTTCCTGGTCGCGTCTGGCTTTTTCATTCAAAGTGCATCTGGCACAGATGCTGAGCTCCTCGTTCCTGTTCTTTAGCCGAGAGCGTTCCAGGTCCAGTTTCTTCTGCAGCTGAAGCTTCTCCATCGCCTCATTTTCAATCAGCTGCTGGTCGACCTGCTCCGTCTTTGCAGCAGCCTTTCCAGATCTTGAGGGAAGCTCTTTCAGCTGCCTGACTGTTTCCTTCAGCTTCTTGGTCTGGAGGCCCAGCACGCTGACGTCCTCGGCGAGCCTCCGTGCCTTCTCCCTGGCTTCCACCAGGGAGGCCTTGTCCTTCACAAGGCAGGCCTCGTCCTGAAGGAGCCCGCATTGCCTCCCCAGCTCCTGCAGGGTATTGAGCAGCTTGGCTTTCTGCTCCAGAAGCTGGCCGTGTCCGCTGCCGGGGGGGCAGGGCTCTTGCTGCCCTGAGACCTGAACCCCCACGTGGCGCCGGGCCGCGGCCTTGTCGCCGTTGTGGGAGGCAGGCGCCCCGCACTCGGCCTTCTTCACGAATTCTTTGTAGAAGAGCCTTCTCTGCAGGTTCAGCTTCTTCTTGAGGGCCAGGATCTGGGCGGCGTCGTCCCGCTGCCGCTGGAGCAGCTCCTGCTCCCGGCGCCGCTCGGCCTCCTTCTCCTGCAGCAGCTGCCGGAGCTCCGCCGCCCGCTGCCTCCGGCTCTGCTCCTCGAGCTGCTGCAGCTCCCGCGCCCGCTCCTGCTCCCATTTGGAGCGCAGCTGCTGGGCCAGGATCTGCCGCTCCTGCTCTGCCCTCTTCTTCATCTCACGGGCTTCGGTGTTGAAGCGCCGTTGCAGCTCCTGGGAGCGGAGACGCTCGGCCTGCAGCTGGGCCCGCAGCGCCTCCGGCTCCTGCACAGGGCCCCGACGGGATGAGGGCTGACCACGAGCCACGGGCCCCTGGCCATCACCACCGCGGGTCATGGTTTCAATAACCACTGATTATAACCGGCAATAATAACCAGAAATAACCACGAATCGGTGAACGGTCACCAAACGCTGCCAGCAATAGCCACCAGCAATCGCACGGCCTGGGCCTGAGAGGGACAGCAGGCTCTGAGCCCTCAGCAAACACCAGCACCGCACAGCAGCAGAGGCAATCTCTACTGCTGGCCCTGTAGGTGCGAGCGGGGCCTTATATACTGCGTCTGGCTGTGACGTCATAAGGGAGGGATGACGTCACAAAGGAAGGGTGCCGCCACATGACCTTATATGGCGTGTCTGGGCCCCAACGCCCCCCCTGACGTCATAAAGGACTGATGACGTCATATGACCTTAGATGGCGTGTCTGGGCCCCAACGCCCCCGGCAACAGCCTCGGCACCAGGGGCGCGGAGGAGGGAGGTGAGGGGCTGGGAACCCGTGCAGGCATCAGGCAGCCGGCAGCGTTGGCCGGCTCGGAGCTGCTCTTTTACTGAGCGCACCCACAGGGACCTGATGGCCTCCATCTTGCCCATTTATTCCGAAATAAAGGTCTGTTCCAGTGCACATCCTTTCACCTTACTCTGCTTAGCAGGACAAAAGCAGCCGGCCACGTTTGTAGGATTTTGTCCCCTTTCTCCAAAGCCCCCTCTCCTGTGTTGCCCGAGGGCTAATGGTTTTAAGCTAAAAAAGCGTAACCAAGTCTTTGCTCGAGCTACACTGGGGGTGCTTGGAGGGCTTGAGTGCACAGTAAAAGCTGCATTTCAAACACCCCAGCTGGGCCCTGCTCATGTCCCGCAGCCTGAAGAAGGAGATGCCAGCACAGACGCGCTTTGAACCAGGACGTTTATTGGGGTAAATCCAGGAACGAGGGGCAGTGGCCTCCCACCGCGTGCTAACTGGGGGGTGGGAAGGGCCCCTCCACAGCCCCGTTCTGCGCAGGGGAGCACGGCCAGGTACACACAGACAGGGACTGCTACTTGCAGGCAGAGGGAGAGATTCCCAGGGGACCACGACGCCGGGGGGGGGATGCAGATGCTCAGGGAGGTGCTCCAGGGTGCTCTCACTTTTGCAGCCGCTTGATGCGGGCTTCTATGTCAGCAAAGTTGTCCTCTACAATGGCCAGGTTTTCCTTCATCGTCTTCTGGACCTGCGGGGAAGGCAGTGGGGAAGGGAGTGAGCGGGGGGACAGGATGGGGACCCCTCCCACCCCGGCACATGCTGCTGAGACTCGCCTCTGCCAGCAGCACGGTGTTGTCCTTGAGAGCACCGGCTATCTCCTGCTGCGTGGTGTCCAGGTGCACAAGGACCTGCCCAAACTGTGTGGCTGGGAAGGAGGCGAAAACTCAGCACCGGAGGGCCCCCAGGCCCCAGGATCGCCCTTGTCACACCACACCACTGTCCCCAGCATCCCCCTTCCTTGCCCCTCACCTTGCTCGTGCAGCTCCCTGAGGGTCAGCAGTCGCTGCACTACATCGGGCAGGCTGCTGGCCACGGGGTCCCAGCGCTGCATCATCTCATAGACCTGGTGGATCTGGGGCAAGGGGCGGAAAGCAAGAAAGGAGGGCGTAAGCACAGTCTGCAGGGGGATTCCACATAAGCCCCCCGTGCTGCGGTTGCTTTGGGGGGCCTGTCCTGCTGCTCTTACCTTGCTCTGGGTGTCAGCGTCTTGCACAACGGCCTTGTGCTTGGCGATTTCATTCACCTTGGCCAGGACGCTCTGCGGAGGGGGGAGGCAGATGTGAGACACCAAATCCAGCAGCGTCCACCCAAACTTCATAGCCTTTGCTGGTGCCCTCCCTCGGCTCTCCCGTGGCTCTGTGCCGCTTATCCCCAGCCTCCCTTTGTCCCCTCTCACCTGCAGCCGAGCCTCCACTTGGTCCAGCACAGCCACGTCCAGGATGTTGACTTTGGCTTGGAGGATCTGCACGGTCTCCTGGGGAAGGAGAACAGGGTGGCTGGGGGGTGCCTGGGCACGAGGGAAAGGCTGAAAGCTGCACCAGGGCAAGTTCGGGTGGGGGACTGGGACAGAAAATCTTCACTGACAGGGTGGTGGAGCAGCAGAGCAGGCTCCCCAAGCAGGGGGCCATGGCCTCGAGCCTGCTGATATTTGAGAAGCAGTTGGACAACGCTCTTAGATTTATGGCTTAATTCTTAGCGTGGAGCCAGGAGTTTGAGCCTAGGGTCTCCATGGGTCACTTTAACTCAGGCTGGTTTAGGATTCTAGGACTCACCACGAGGCTGGTCCCCTTCAGCCCGACCAACAGCGGGTTCTGCGGGGAGGAAAATCCCATCAGCGGGGCCTGGAGGATGGGGGGCAGGGGGGGGCAGGGCTGGAGCTCCCGGCCCCGTACCTGGCTGTCAGGCTCGTACCGCACCATCGCCTCCAGCTGTGCCAGCCGCTTCTCCAGCTCCGCAATCTGGAAACGCGGGAAAGGAGGGCTGAGAGGGCAGGACAGCCCGTTTTGGGGTCAAACGCCGTGATCCCACACGCTCACCTTGGCAGCCTGGGAGAACTGGTCCTGCTCCGGCCTCCAGTACAGCTCAAAGGTGAGCATGTCCCCGGCGGGGGCTGGCGCCTTGGCGGGGCTCTTCCCTGCCGCTGCCTTCTTGCACTTCGCCACCTCCAGCTGCTGCAACAGGCGCCTGGGAGAGAGCCAAAGTTGGGCACGCTGCCCTGGTGCTGCCTCGCGGGGTCGCTGGCATCCTCCCCCTGCTGCCCCCCAGCTTCCCAAACCGCGGCCACGAGGCCTCAGGACCGCACTCACTTGGCCAGCGCGCCTTCGGGGTCTGCGAAGTCGATGGCTGCGGCAGGGCCCAGCAGCTTCTCCAGGTGGCTGGAGACCAGCTGCTGCTTCAGGCCCTCCACCTGCCTGGCCAAGGCCATGGGCGTCAGCTCATGCTCATGATCATGACGGGATGATGTCTCCAACATATCACAGGTGTTGTTGTTCTCCCTGTGATCTATGGAGTAAGAATTCGTGTCAAGAAGATGGCGGATGTTAAGAAAGAAGGGGGTGATGTGGGAGTGTGGCCATGGGGGTCGCCGAGCCCCATGGTTGGTGCTAACATCAGACTCTGAACGATGAGGCCATCAGCAATGGGAAGAGTTTAGAGGGAAGCGAGAAGGGTGCTTGAGGAGACGCCATGCCCTCTGGGGTTGGTGTTCCCCAGCCGTTAAGGCGTGGAAGTTTCTGGATGTTTGCTGTTGCTGGGCACAGTTGTGTGACCAACGGAAAGCTGTTTGAAAAGAACTGTTGTCGGGCAAGGGGTTTAGGAGTGGAGCCTGTTCTCGAGATGCAAAGGCAACACGATATAGCGAAGTTATGTCATTAATAAAGAAGTAGAAAAAAGGAAAGAATAGGGACAGGCTAGCAGAACAGGGACCAGGACGGGAACAGGCACATTGATCGCCTCATGAAGATCGGTTTGGCCAAACTCAGCAAACTGCCCAAAGGAGCTCGTACAGAAAGTCTCTGGAAATAGGCACCGGAGCTGGGAAGAAGTTCAGGCTGGGAGAAGCAGACCCAGCACACAACTGCCCCTCGCTGGTCAGCAGCTGTGCGTTTTGGGGAATCATACGTGTTGGGAATTGGCATACAGGACGTGGACATGTGCCCGTGGAACAATTGTTCGATTTGAGCTTGCCTTAAGCAACCAGAAGCAGGCCTTAGAAAATCTCAGGGCCTGCTGTAGCTGAGCAAACCAAGCTGCCAGAGTAACTGTGAGCAGCTCCCACGGCAATACTTCCCACATCGCCCAATTAAGGAACTCAGAAAAATATTGTTCCCAGCAGCTGGCCTCAAGGACTAGGTCTACGTGACCGCTAATCACAAGGGGGGTTGTTTTCTTGCAGGTGGGGTTGTTTTCTTGTAGTTGTTTGTCTGAGTGCTTTTGACCAATAATCTTGTGTGAAACACTGTCCGCCCCTGTCGAGTTCACTATAAAAGTTAGGCTATTCGGGCAATAAAATGGAGGAGCATGATCTGACTCTGCTGGTGTCTGTCGTGCTTTCGGCCGTGATTCGCAACACATACTCATTTTGGGGAATCATTCGTCCTTAGGAACAAAGACTGTCCTGCTAACCTTGCGCCTTAATCTCCTCATTAACAATCAGACAGTTAATGATCCTGCACTATGGGTCTAAATGGAGGTCAAGGTGTGGGACTCTGCAACTAAAAGCGACAAGGTTGCAGTGGGATTGCTCGGCACCTGGCGAGCAGTCTCTGAGGCCTTACAGAGCCGTGTGGGGCCACAGGCAGAAACGTGTGCTTGGCCAGGCAGTGAGGGAGCTGCGGGCTCCTTTATCGATCCTTCTGCTCCGCCATGGGCCCCTGTGCTGCTACAGCCATCGCAGGCCTTTGCTGCTACACCCCTGGGGACCTGGACGTGCCTTTTGACCCAGGCCCTATGGCCTTGAAAAGGAGATGGATCCGTTTTTCTTCGATCCCCGAAGAACGGGCTACGTAAGGCCCGAAGGCCGAGTTGCTTGACGACGTAAAGCGAGACGTTGTTCCCAGGACTAGCCCTGGAATTCTCCGGTGTTTGTAATCAAGAAAAGGGATGGAAAATGGAGACTGTGATATGATCTGAGAGAAATTAATGAAGCCGTGGAAGGTATGGGAGCACTTCAACCAGGATTCCCAACTCCAGCTGTGCTCCCCCAGTCATGGACATTACTTTTCTGATTGTACGTGGGTATAGGCGCACTCGGGTTTAGTGTGTAAAAGCAAAGTTCTGTATATTTAGAAGGTTCGATGTTGGGGTGTGTGTGGTGGCAGAGCATTGACTCCCCTCACACCCAGCGCTGTTTACTTGCCTTTTCTGAATATTACTAAATTCAGGTTGAGTTGAGACTTGATTTATAACACCCCTGTCCCCCCCATCCCTCCCCCAGCCCAATGTCCCTCCCCATACTCACCCCAGCCCCAACCCCCCCCACCCCAAACACCCCCCTGTCCCTAGCCCTAGGTCCCCCCCAACAACTCCATATCCTCCCTCAAAAAAAACCTGTCCCCCCCAGCCCCATGTGCCCCTTGTCCCCCCCCCAAACACGCCTCTGTCTCACACCAAGCCCCCTGTCCCACCCCAGCCCAATGTACCCCACCCCAAATACACCCCGTCCCAACAGCCTGCCCCATGCCCCACTCACCATGCCGGGCAGATCGGCGTTATCTCAACCCCTGAGACCTTCTCTCAACCCAACCCAACCCAACCCAACCCCTGAGCCCTTCTCTCAACCCAACCCAACCCCTGAGCCCTTCTCTCAACCCTTGAGCCCTTCATGTCGTATTTGGGGAGGGAGAGAGCGGCTAATGTGGAACTCGACCGCCCGCCCGAGTACAACCACCACACAGACACAAATTCTTAGCAAGAAGATTTATTCCTTCTCCGGTTCTTCCGTCCCCTTCTGCCGCAGGAACTCACTGCAGTACCACTGTCTGGCACGGGATCACGGAGCTCTCGAGTTGGCGCCTGGCTGTTGGATGAGCCTTCTGCTGCAGTTGCAGTGGAGGGGAGAACTCCTCTCCTCATGTCCTGCAGCTCCCTCAGCAGCCTGATGCACTGCTCCTTGTCTCCGAAGGCATAAACGTCGTTTCCCAGGGCCAGAGGAAACTTTATTTCGGGGCACTCGTTCGGACCCTCCATGGGTTGGCAGCCGTGTCGAGGTGAACGTCTTTTCCCTTTTGGTGATTCTTGCCCCAAAGACTGCGGGATGGAGGACACGTGCCCTGCTCCCGATTCTTCGCTCCCATCTACAGAGCTGTCGTCCGAGGAAAGACAGCACCCAGGAATGTCGAGTGTGACATCTGACGTCGAGGAACTTGCGTAGACTCCGATTGTGGTTGCCTTTTCCGAAGCATCAGAGCCGTCTTCATGGTTCGTGAGGTTCCGGGCCTGTGCTGTGGGAGATGTCGTCGCCTGGGGCAGTTCTGAGACGATAGGGTTGGAATTTTTTCCTTTCTCCAGCTCGAGTTCTTGTGAGAGCAGCTCACATTGCTGCCTTTGCTGCTGACACTGCTGCTCGGATTGTGTCAGCTGCGCTCGTAACGCTTGCAGCTCTTCCTCATGTGCCCTTTGTTGCTCTGCCCAAGCCTTCTGCCAGTGCTTAACCTCCTCCTCTCTCTTCAGCAGCATGAGCTTTGTTTCCTCTAGCTCCGTCTCCCGTTGTTGCATTATTTTTGCCAGTTGACTCATGTTCTGAAATTCACAACTGAGGTACTGCAGTACTTTTATGAGATGTTTAGCATTTCGTTGCTCTGACACTTGCAGGACTTCCTGCTTCAGAGCAGCATTTTCAGCCTCAATCTCCTTTATCTTTTCCTTCTGCCTGTGGAGCTGAGAGTTTTCCTGGTCGCGTCTGGCTTTTTCATTCAAAGTGCATCTGGCACAGATGCTGAGCTCCTCGCTCCTATTCTTCAGCCGAGAGCGTTCCAGGTCCAGTTTCTTCTGCAGCTGAAGTTTCTTCATAGCCTCATTTTCAATCAGCTGCTGGTCGACCTGCTCCGTCTTTGCAGCAGCCTTTCCAAATCTTGAGGCAAGCTCTTTCAGCTTGCTGACTCTTTCCCTCAGCTTCTTGGTCAGGAGGCCCAGCACGCTGACGTCCTCGGCGAGCCTCCGTGCCTTCTCCCTGGCTTCCACCAGGGAGGCCTTGTCCTTCAGAAGGCAGGCCTCGTCCTGAAGGAGCCCGCATTGCCTCCCCAGCTCCTGCAGGGTATTGAGCAGCTTGGCTTTCTGCTCCAGAAGCTGGCCGTCTCCGCTGCCGGGGGGGCAGGGCTCTTGCTGCCCTGAGACCTGAACCCCCACGTGGCGCCGGGCCGCGGCCTTGTCCCCGTTGTGGGAGGCAGGCGCCCCGCACTCGGCCTTCTTCACGAGCTCTTTGTAGAAGAGCCTTCTCTGCAGGTTCAGCTTCTTCTTGAGGGCCAGGATCTGGGCGGCGTCGTCCCGCTGCCGCTGGAGCAGCTCCTGCTCCCGGCGCCGCTCGGCCTCCTTCTCCTGCAGCAGCTGCCGGAGCTCCGCCGCCCGCTGCCTCCGGCTCTGCTCCTCGAGCTGCTGCAGCTCCCGCGCCCGCTCCTGCTCCCATTTGGAGCGCAGCTGCTGGGCCAGGAGCTGCCGCTCCTGCTCTGCCCTCTTCTTCATCTCACGGGCTTCGGTGTTGAAGCGCCGTTGCAGCTCCTGGGAGCGGAGACGCTCGGCCTGCAGCTGGGCCCGCAGCGCCTCCAGCTCCTGCACAGGGCCCCGACGGGATGAGGGCTGACCACGAGCCACGGGCCCCTGGCCATCACCACCGCGGGTCATGGTTTCAATAACCACTGATAATAACCGGCAATAATAACCAGAAATAACCACGAATCGGTGAACGGTCACCAAACGCTGCCAGCAATAGCCACCAGCAATCGCACGGCCTGGGCCTGAGAGGGACAGCAGGCTCTGAGCCCTCAGCAAACACCAGCACCGCACAGCAGCAGAGGCAATCTCTACTGCTGGCCCCCTGGGCGCGAGCGGGGCCTTATATACTGTGTCTGGCTGTGACGTCATAAGGGAGGGATGACGTCACAAAGGAAGGGTGCCGCCACATGACCTTATATGGCGTGTCTGGGCCCCAACGCCCCCCCTGACGTCATAAAGGACTGATGACGTCATATGACCTTAGATGGCGTGTCTGGGCCCCAACGCCCCCGGCAACAGCCTCGGCACCAGGGGCGCGGAGGAGGGAGGTGAGGGGCTGGGAACCCGTGCAGGCATCAGGCAGCCGGCAGCGTTGGCCGGCTCGGAGCTGCTCTTTTACTGAGCGCATCCACAGGGACCTGATGGCCTCCATCTTGCCCATTTATTCCGAAATAAAGGTCTGTTCCAGTGCACATCCTTTCACCTTACTCTGCTTAGCAGGACAAAAGCAGCCGGCCACGTTTGTAGGATTTTGTCCCCTTTCTCCAAAGCCCCCTCTCCTGTGTTGCCCGAGGGCTAATGGTTTTAAGCTAAAAAAGCGTAAACAAGTCTTTGCTCGAGCTACACTGGGGGTGCTTGGAGGGCTTGAGTGCACAGTAAAAGCTGCATTTCAAACACCCCAGCTGGGCCCTGCTCATGTCCCGCAGCCTGAAGAAGGAGATGCCAGCACAGACGCGCTTTGAACCAGGACGTTTATTGGGGTAAATCCAGGAACGAGGGGCAGTGGCCTCCCACCGCGTGCTAACTGGGGGGTGGGAAGGGCCCCTCCACAGCCCCGTTCTGCGCAGGGGAGCACGGCCAGGTACACACAGACAGGGACTGCTACTTGCAGGCAGAGGGAGAGATTCCCAGGGGACCACGACGCCGGGGGGGGGATGCAGATGCTCAGGGAGGTGCTCCAGGGTGCTCTCACTTTTGCAGCCGCTTGATGCGGGCTTCTATGTCAGCAAAGTTGTCCTCTACAATGGCCAGGTTTTCCTTCATCGTCTTCTGGACCTGCGGGGAAGGCAGTGGGGAAGGGAGTGAGCGGGGGGACAGGATGGGGACCCCTCCCACCCCGGCACATGCTGCTGAGACTCGCCTCTGCCAGCAGCACGGTGTTGTCCTTGAGAGCACCGGCTATCTCCTGCTGCGTGGTGTCCAGGTGCACAAGGACCTGCCCGAACTGTGTGGCTGGGAAGGAGGCGAAAACTCAGCACCGGAGGGCCCCCAGGATCCCCCTTGTCACACCACACCACTGTCCCCAGCATCCCCCTTCCTTGCCCCTCACCTTGCTCGTGCAGCTCCCTGAGGGTCAGCAGTCGCTGCACTACATCGGGCAGGCTGCTGGCCACGGGGTCCCAGCGCTGCATCATCTCATAGACCTGGTGGATCTGGGGCAAGGGGCGGAAAGCAAGAAAGGAGGGCGTAAGCACAGTCTGCAGGGGGATTCCACATAAGCCCCCCGTGCTGCGGTTGCTTTGGGGGGCCTGTCCTGCTGCTCTTACCTTGCTCTGGGTGTCAGCGTCTTGCACAACGGCCTTGTGCTTGGCGATTTCATTCACCTTGGCCAGGACGCTCTGCGGAGGGGGGAGGCAGATGTGAGACACCAAATCCAGCAGCGTCCACCCAAACTTCATAGCCTTTGCTGGTGCCCTCCCTCGGCTCTCCCGTGGCTCTGTGCCGCTTATCCCCAGCCTCCCTTTGTCCCCTCTCACCTGCAGCCGAGCCTCCACTTGGTCCAGCACAGCCACGTCCAGGATGTTGACTTTGGCTTGGAGGATCTGCACGGTCTCCTGGGGAAGGAGAACAGGGTGGCTGGGGGGTGCCTGGGCACGAGGGAAAGGCTGAAAGCTGCACCAGGGCAAGTTCGGGTGGGGGACTGGGACAGAAAATCTTCACTGACAGGGTGGTGGAGCAGCAGAGCAGGCTCCCCAAGCAGGGGGCCATGGCCTCGAGCCTGCTGATACTTGAGAAGCATTTGGACAACGCTCTTAGATTTATGGCTTAATTCTTAGCGTGGAGCCGGGAGTTTGAGCCTAGGGTCTCCATGGGTCACTAACTCAGGCTGGTTTAGGATTCTAGGACTCACCACGAGGCTGGTCCCCTTCAGCCCGACCAACAGCGGGTTCTGCGGGGAGGAAAATCCCATCAGCGGGGCCTGGAGGATGGGGGGCGGGGGGGGGCAGGGCTGGAGCTCCCGGCCCCGTACCTGGCTGTCAGGCTCGTACCGCACCATCGCCTCCAGCTGTGCCAGCCGCTTCTCCAGCTCCGCAATCTGGAAACGCGGGAAAGGAGGGCTGAGAGGGCAGGACAGCCCGTTTGGGGGTCAAACGCCGTGATCCCACACGCTCACCTTGGCAGCCTGGGAGAACTGGTCCTGCTCCGGCCTCCAGTACAGCTCAAAGGTGAGCATGTCCCCGGCGGGGGCTGGCGCCTTGGCGGGGCTCTTCCCTGCCGCTGCCTTCTTGCACTTCGCCACCTCCAGCTGCTGCAACAGGCGCCTGGGAGAGAGCCAAAGTTGGGCACGCTGCCCTGGTGCTGCCTCGCGGGGTCGCTGGCATCCTCCCCCTGCTGCCCCCCAGCTTCCCAAACCGCGGCCACGAGGCCTCAGGACCGCACTCACTTGGCCAGCGCGCCTTCGGGGTCTGCGAAGTCGATGGCTGCGGCAGGGCCCAGCAGCTTCTCCAGGTGGCTGGAGACCAGCTGCTGCTTCAGGCCCTCCACCTGCCTGGCCAAGGCCATGGGCGTCAGCTCCTCCTCGGCCGCCGAATCCTTCACCGCGCTCTGTGCAGGGAGGTGAGGGGGGGGGGACGACAGGCAGCAGCGTCAGCCCCCCGGGGACGATCTGCCCGCGGCTCCCAAACGGCAGCGGGGATGCTCACCTGGATCTGCTCCACCTCCCGGACCAGCTCCTGCACCTCGTGCTGCAGCCGCTGGTACCGCTGCTGAGGGGTCTCTTTGGCACCAACGCCCTCACCAAGCTGCAGAGAGATGAAAAGAGAGGATGAGGAAAAGCAGGGGGGTGTCACGGGGGCTCGGGGCCTGCCCACGGCCAACAGGGACCTGGCAGTGCTGGGACACCGGGACCCAATTCCCCTCGGCGGTTCCAGTGCCTGTGCAACGAAACGAATCGGCCAGAAAAAAAAAAAAAACAAGTAGCTGAGTCCCTCTACAGATAGGTAGGAGAAATGTCACGTTTGCAGGGCCCGGGCCTCCCAGGGGACTGCTGGAGGGATCACGCTGCAAGGTATCAGCAATCCAGGAGGGTCCTGGGGGGCGCTGATGGCAGCTTCCTCGCCCAAGGGTTAAGGAGAGCCCACAAGGAGAGGTGAACCCACAAGGAGAGGTGTTGGGGCCGGACCCCAAGCTCACCAGCACCGAGGGGCTTGCTGGGAATCACGGACTGGTTTGCCTGGAAGGGACCTTGAAGGATCATCTGGGGCCGAAGCCCACGACAAGAGAAAATGGGCACAAACCAAGCCACAGACGGCTCCGTCTGACTACCAGGGAGCACAAACCAAGCCTCAGCTGCCTCTGGCTGATTACCGGGGAAAACTTCCTCGCTGTGAGGGTGACTGAGCGCTGGCAGAGCTCGCCCAAAGAAGAGGAGGACTTGGGGATATTCAAAAGCCACCGGGCTGTGGCCCCAGGCAGCAGCTCCAGATGGCTGCACGGGGGTCGGACCACAAGGACCGAGGGTTCCCTGCCCACCTCGACCCATCTGAGGTTGATTCTGCGGCGTGATTTGGGGCTGGGGGCAGAGCCACAGCCCTGGGCAGAGTCACGGTCCCCAGCAGGGACGTCCCTGGGGACAAACTCACGCCGAGGGGGCCGTCCCCACGAGCTCTGCACTCACCATTTCGTACTCCCCGGCCTCGTAGCCCGTCGTCCTCATCTTGCTGATGCGGTCAGAGAAATCTGGGAGAGGAGAGCAGGGGGTCATCAGCCCCAAAAACACCCAGGGCGGCTGTGCCACCCCCGGGGTCCCCTCGGCGACCCGGGACCCCGCAGCTCACCCACTCCCTCGGTGCCCAGGCGCTTGTCCTTGAACTTCTCGAAGGCGGCGTTGGGGTTGATGATGAGGTGCTCCACGCTGGTGCTGGTGAGCTCCTCCTGCGCACAGGACACGGCGCTAAGGACAACGGGGGACTCGAGGGTCTCGCAGCGGGGCTGCCGTCCCCCTGCAGCCCCGGCAGCTTTTTGGGGCTAGGATGGCAGGAAACGGGGCCGAGCTCAGCCCCGTCCTCCCCGACTGCCCCCAGGATGGGGCACAGCCCCCCCCCAAGGGCAGGAAAACCCCCCACGAGGGCCTGGCAGCGGGGCGCGCCGAGGCTCAGCACCCTTTTGGCGGTGCTGGGAGCCCCGTGAGGGGCTTCCACCGCCCGCAGGCACCGGGGTGCCGGCAGCTTGTGGGACCTGGACCCCTCCGAGCCCACTCCAAGGCTTCGCCGCAGACGCAGACGGCGACTCGGGGTGGTCCTCGCCCCCCCGAGGACCCCCCCCCCCGCCTGCTCCCCTCTCCAGCCCCTGCGCCCGGCCGTGGCCTGAAGCACTCGCAGGGAGCCCCGGCGCAGCGCGGGTGGAGGAGAAGGGGTGAGAGCAGTGGGGGCAGCGCTCCGGCAGGGTGTTTTTTTTTTTTTGGGGAGGGGGGCTGTCCAGCTGCGGGGAGGGGCAGCGAGCAGAGCAGAGCGTTAGGGCAGCCGACGGACGGGCTCTTACCAGCTCCTTGCGTTTCCCAGAGGTGAGAAAGTCAGAGCAAAGTTAGGAGGAGAGGAAAGAGAAAAAACGGCGTTAGAAGGTTCGTCCCATGCGTGGCCCCGCGTCACCCACGGCCCTCTGCCACCGGGGCCGCCCGCCAGCCCCGCACCAGGGCTCAGGAGCCACGGGGAGGGGAGGGGGGGGGTCACGGGGAGGGGGCCACCAGCACAGAGGCGAGGGCAACGAGGGGGGCGGCAGAAGGCTGGGCTCCGGCACCGGGCACCCCGAGGCACCCAGGGCGGTGCTCGTGGCACGGGAGGAGGACGCGGCCGGGCTCCGAGGGCTCCACAAAGATTTTGGGGCCGGAGGGGAGCCCCGATTCCGCCAGCCTCCTCCCTCCTGCTGCAGCTCTTCTCTTCCCGTCCTGTTCCAAGCTGAATGCCCGGCGGGTCCCTGCAGCTCTGGGCGGGGGGGGGGGGGACGAGGACGGCCACCGGCTGCGCTCCACCAGCCGTGGCCCCTTTAGCAGCCAGCAGCACCGGCCACGACCCTGCTGCGGGGACTGGGGGGGGGTCCCTGCGGGTGCTGGAGGCCAAAACAGCCCCCCGAGCCCTCCCCAGGGCTGCTGAGCACCCCCCCTCCGTCCTCAGCCTGGAGCAGGTCGTGGCCACGTCCCAGCCCCGGTCGCAGTCGGTGTTAGGGGGAGGGGGGCTCAGCGTTGGGTTGCGGGGTGCCCCATGCAAAAAAAAAACAAAAAACAAACAAAAAAAAAACAAACGGCATGCAGAAAAACATAAAAAAAAGGAAAATAAAAGAAAACCAGAAGCAGCAAACGGGCTTACTTGTGCAAACTATGTCCGGGCAAGGTGGGGAGCAGGGAAGGGAAGAGCGGGGGGAAAACTCCGGTCAGTTCAGTGCACGAGAGGCAGGAAACAGAAGGAAGCTGCGCGAGGGGCTCTGGCGGGCCGGGGGGGGGGCTCCCGGGAGAGATGAGAGCAATTAAAACCCCCCCCCGGGGACCCTTCAGCTCCTGCCTGCAGCCGGCGGGGGTGGGCACGTCCCAGGCACCGCTTGGTCACCGGGGTCCCCCTGCGCGTGGCGAGGTGCCACCAGGGGTGCAGCCGCCCCGCTGGGTCTGGGGGGGGAGCTCAGCGCCCTGCGGAGGTTTTCACCCCTTGGTGGGGGGGGTTTGGGGGTGCTCGGACCCCCCCCGGCTCTGAGATGTGAGGCTGTGGTGTCCCCGTTTCCATTTGGGGACCCCGTGAGCACCCGGAGCGAAGCCCGGCAGGCAGCACGGGATGCGCGGCGTGACAGCGGGGAGGTGGCACCGAGGGGGGGGGGACACACATGAGGCACAGGCCGGGCGCACGCAGACCCCCCCCAGGAGCTCAGTGCGGGTCCCCTTTGGGCTGGGAGCCCCCCCGCTGACAGCCGGCAGCGTGCGCGAGCCCTTGGGGGTGGCCGTGGCGAGGCAAATTTAGGCACGGGACCCCAGGAGGTGCTTTTTTTTGGGGGGGGCACCACAATGCGCCCCCCCCATCAGCCCCCGTTATCCTCCGCGTGCCACCGGCTGGACACGGAGCCTGGGGACGGGGACCAGGCCCCCCCCCGAGCCCCCACCCCGCAGCAATCCCGGGCTGGGACGCGGCACCACGGGGCCAGGAGCCGATTTTGGCACCCCCTGGGGGGGGGACACCGGCACCGTGGCTCGGCCCTGCCCCGCACGGGGCCCCCCCCCGCAGCCTTACCGCCTCGAACTCGGCCTGGTCATCCTCGGGGAGGTCGCTGGTCTCATACACATCAGGCTCGTTCCGGGCCTGGGGAGCAAAAAGGTTCCTTTTTTTGGCATCTGTTTCTCATCAAACGGCCCCAAACTGCCCCAAATTGCCCCCAAAACGCCTTCGGATGGTGACCCTGCCCCCCCCCCCTCAGCTCTCCTGGACACCCCCCAGGTCCCCCAGCCCCCACTTCCCACCCTGTCCCCCCTGCTCCCCCCCCCATGCCCTGCTGCATGCCAGGTACCCCCCACCCCAAACACCCCCCTGTCCAAATCCCAGCCCTATAACCCCTCCAACACCTCCATGACCCCCCCCAAAAAAAACCCTGTCCCCCCCCAGCCCCATGTCCCCCTTGTCCCCCCCCAAATACCCCCATATCCCCCCACCCCAAACACCCCCTGTCCCCACCCCCCAGCCCTATATCCCCCCAACAGCTCCATGACACCCCCCCAAAAAAACCCCTGTCCCCCCCCAGCCCCATACCCTCCCCCCCAGCCCCATGTCCCCCCCCAAACACCCCCTGTCCCCCCCCAAACACCCCCTGTCCCCCCCAGCCCCATATCCCCCCCACCCCAAACACCCCATAACCCCCTCCAGCGCCCCATACCCCCACCCCAAACACCTCCGTGTCCCCCCCCAGCCCCATATCCTCCCCCCCAGCCCCCTGTCGCCCCCTGTCGCCCCCCCCAAACGCCCCGTGTCCCCCCCCACTCACGATGCCGGGCAGGTCGGCGTATTTGGGGTCGGCCATGGTGGGGCTGGGGCCGGGGCCGGGCGGGGCCGCTCGCGCGAGAGCTGCGGCGCGGGGCACGCTGGGAAATGGAGTCCGGGGGGGGGGAAGGGGACACGGGGGGACATTGGGGGGCATTGGGGGGACAGGGGGACATTGGGGGGCAATGGGGGGACAGGGGGGACATTGGGGAGCATTGGGGAGACAGGGGTGGACAGGGGGACATTGGGGGACATTGGGGGGTGGGGGACATTGGGGGGACATTGAGGGGACAGGGGGACATTGGGGGGCATTGGGGGGACAGGGGGGGACAGGGGGACATTGGGGGGACAGGGAGACATTGGGGAGCATTGGGGGGTGGGGGACATTGGGACATTGTGGGGACGTTGGGGGGACACTGGGGGACATGGGGACCTTGGGGGACAGGGGAATATGGGGGGGACACTGGGACATTGGGGGGACATTGGGAGAGATGGGGACACGGGGGGACAGGGGGACAGAGGGGGGACATGGGGATATTGGGGGGGCACCGGGGGGTGGGGGACATTGGGGGGTGTAAGGGGACACTGGGGACACTGGGGGAGATGGGAACATTGGAGGGACACAGGGGGGGTGGGGGGACACGGGGGGACATTGGGGGGACGTGGGGACATTGGGGTGTAAGGGGACATTTGGGGGATACGGGGACATTGGGGGGACACTGGGGGAGATGGGGGCATTGGGGGACAAGGGGACATTGGGGGGGGCACGGGGGTGTAAGGGGACATGGGGGGAGATGGGGACACCGGGGGGACACTGGGGGGGATACTGGGGGGGATGGGGACATTGGGGGGGGGCAAAGGGGACATTGGGGGGACACTGGGAGGGGGACAAGGTGACATTGGGGAGCATATGGGGGGGCATGGGGGGGGGAAAAGGGGACCCGCGGGGGGGGCACGGGGACATATGGAGGGACACGGAGGGGGGGGGGGCACAGGAGGGGGGAGGGCCCCGACGTCTCCCCCCTCCCCCCCCTCCCCCTCCGCCCCCCCCGCCAGTGAATCAGCATTTTGGGGGGGGGGGGGGGGGGAACAACAAACAGTACCCGGGTGGGGGGGGTGGGGGGGGAGGGCAGCTTGCCCCCCCCCCCCCCCATATCTCCGTCCACCTTAAGGGCCTCGGGCGGCTCCTCCTTAACGGGGGGGGCGTGTGCGGGCGGGGGGGGGGGGCGGCCTCAACCTCCACCCCCCCCAATGCCCGCCCCCCCCCCCCCTCCCCTCCCCTCCCCACCTCCCAGACTCCCCCCCCCGCATCTCCGGTACCGGGGCTGCAGTGGCGACGGCGACGGGAGCGCTGCGGAGCATCCCCGGGCCCCATCCTGCACCCTTGGGCGGCGCCCAGCACCCAGCACCCAGCACCCTCGGGCTCCATCCGGCACCCCTGGGCTCCCCCCAGCACCCCTGGGCGCCCCCCCTCCCCCCCACCAGCACCCTTGGGCGCTCAGCCGGCTCCATCCTGCACCGCCGGGCACCGCTCAGCACCTTCGGGCTCCATCCTGCACCTCCGGGCGCTTTCAGCATCCTTGGGTGCCAGCCAGCACCCTCGGGCTCCATCCTGCACCCTTGGGTGCCCGCAGCATCCCTGGGGACCATCCGGAGCTCTGGGTGTCATCCTGCACCCTTAGGTGCCACCCAGCACCCTGAGAGCCGCCCGGCACCTTTGGGCACCATCCTGCACCCTTAGGTGCCACCCAGCACCTTTGGGCACCCTTGGGCGCCGCCACCCAGCACCCCCGGGCACCATCCTGCACCTTTAGGCTGCAGGCAGCACCCCTGGGCTCCCCCCAGCACCCTTGGACGTCTCCCGGCACCCTTGGGCGTCACCCAGCACCCTTGGGCTCCATCCTGCACCCTTGGGCGCCCCCCAGCACCCTTGGGCTCCCCCCCCCAGCACCCTCGGGCTTCATCCTGCACCCTTGGGCTCCCCCCTCTCCCAGCACCCTTAACCCTCAGGCAGCACCCTTGGGCGCTCCCCAGCACCTTCGGGCGCCACCCAGCACCTTCGGGGCCCCCCTCGCTAGCACCCTTGGGTGTCCCCCCACCCCCCCGTGCCCCCCCCCCGGCATGGCGGAGCCCAGCACCGAGTGCAGCATCAAGGTCCTGTGCCGGTTCCGGCCCCTGAACCAGGCGGAGATCCTGCGGGGGGACAAATTCCTGCCCGTCTTCCAGGGGGACGACAGCGTGGTGGTGGGGGTGAGTGCCGGGGGGGGGTCGTGGGGGGGTCGTGGGGGGGTCGTGGGGGGTCGTGGGGGGGTCGTGGGGCAACCCCCAGACTTGGTTTTGGGGGATGCTTGGGGGTGATGCGGCAGGGTGAGGGGGTAGTTGGAGGGGGTAGAGAGTGTGTGTGGGGGGGGAGTGCCGGGGGGGGGGATGGGGGGGGTCGTGGGGGTCGTGGGGGGTCGTGGGGGGGTCGTGGGGGGGTCGTGGGGCAACCCCCAGACTTGGTTTAGGGGGGGGGCCTGGGGGTGATGCAGCAGGGTGGGGGAGTAGCTGGGGGGGGTAGAGAGGTTGGGGGGGGCAGACAGAGTGGGGGGGGGGGGGGTGAGTTTCCGGGGGGGGCCAGGGGGGGTCTGGGGGGGTCGGAGGGGCACCCCCAGACTTGGTTTTGGGGGGGGGCCTGGGGGTGATGCAGAAGGGTGGGGGAATACGGAGAGCTTGGGGGGGGTGTAATTGTGGGGGGGGGGCGGCTGGGAGGCTGGGGGGGGGCGTGTGAAGAGGGGGGGGCCCGGGGGGGGCCGGGGGGGCACCCCCAGATTTGGTTTTGGGGGGGGGCCTGGGGGTGATGCGGCAGGGTGGGGGAGTAGCTGGGGGGGGGCAGAGAGGTTTTTGGGGGGTGGTCAGGGGTAGGGGGGGGGCAGTAGCAGGATGGGGGGGGCTGGGATGGATGGGGGGGGGTCAGAATGGGGGGGGGGAATAGAGCCTGCAGGGGGGGGTGGGGAATGGCCGGGGGGGGGGGCGAAAAATCGGCCTGGGTGTGGCCGCGGAGCTGGTGCCCAAATGTGCCCAGCCCCCCCCTCGGGGCGTTCCCCCCCCTCCTTCTTTATATCCCCCCCCCAAAAAAAAATCCCTTTGTAAAGGTCACCGGGGGGGCGCTCCCCATGGCCCCCAGTACCGGGGGGGGGGGGGTTGTTTACAACGTGCCCCCCCCCCCCCAGCACGATCAGAGGCCCCGTGAGGGTCTGCGGGGGGGGGGGGGGGGCGTTTGCCGCAGATCTTCCCCCCCCCCCCCCCCCCCACCGCAATCCCCCCCCCCGGCTGTGGCCCGGCCCAACCCTTTGTTAGGTGCCGCCGCCCCCCCCCCGCGATAAAACCATGGGGGGGGGGGGCTCAGGGACAGCGGCCAAACCCCCCCGCCCCCCCCCTCCATAATGACCCCCCCCCAGGCCCTGCGAAGGGGGAGGTTGGGGGGGGGGGGTCCCTGGGTGTGTGTGTGGGGGGGGCAGATTTGGGCGGGGGGGGGGGGCCGGTGATGCTGCGCCGCTGGGGGGGGGGGGGCAGCGCAATGCGGGGTGCTGCGGGGGAGGGGCTGGGCGTGGGGGGGGGGCTGTGGGGGTGGGGGGGGATGTGGGGGGGTCGTGCCCCCCCCCCCCCCCCCGTGTGGCCCCGTCCCCTGGGTCCCGCAGCGCGGGGGCTGCGGCGGGGAGGGGGGGGGGATGGGGGGGGTTCAGCACCGGGGCCTGGACAGCGCCCGGGGGGGGCGGGGCGGGGCGGGGAATGGGCGGGGGGGGGGCGGGGAATGGGGGGGCGGGGGGGTATGGGGGGGTTTGGGGGGGTGTATGGGGGGTCTGGGGGGGGTCTGGGGGTGTATGGGGGGGTTGGGGGTGTATAGGGGGGTCTGGGAGGGGTCTGGGGTGTGTATGGGGGACTATGGGGGGGTCTGGGGGGGTCTGGAGGGGTGTATGGGGGGGTCTGGGGGTGTATGCGGGGGTCTGGGGGGGGTCTGGGGGTGTCTGGGGGGGCTGGGTTATGGGGGGTGCATGGGGGGGTCTGGGGGGACTATGGGGGTGTCTGGGGGGCATGGGGTGGGGGGTATGGGTAGTATGGGGGGGTGTGGGGGGGTCTTCTGGGGGTGTTTTGGGGGGGGATGGAGGTGGTTGGGGGGCTCTGGGGGGGGTCTGGGGGGGGTTGTGTAGGGGAGGGGGGCGTGGGGGGGTCAGGAATACGGGGGAGGGACCGGGGGGGGGCGGGGGCATATGGGGACATGGGGGGGGTGGGGGGGTGGTTGGGGGGGGCAGGGGAAGTATGGGGGGGCACAGAAAATATGGGGGGGGCTCAGAAAATATGGGGGGGGCACATAGGAACCCAGCACTCACCCCCCCCCCCCCAGCACCCCCCCCCACCCCTTACTGGGCCCCACTGGAACATACTGGTGCCCCCTTGGGGACCCCTGAGCTTGGCGCTGCCCCACAGCACCCCCCCCTTTATGGCCCCCCCCCTTTTTTTTTTTGTGCCCCCCCCCCAGGGCAAACCCTACGTCTTCGACCGCGTCTTCCCCCCCAACACGACGCAGGAGCAGGTTTACCATGCCTGCGCCATGCAGATCGTCAAGGGTGAGCTGGGGGGGGGCCACGGGGGGGGGGGGCACCATATGGGGGGGGGCACCATGGGGTGGGGGGCACCGTGGGGGAGGGGCACCCAGCCTTGGGACCACCACCCCAGCCTCTGGTGGGGGGGCGGGGGGGTGTTCAGTGGGTCCGGGGGGGGGGGTCTGGGGGATTGGGGGGGGTCTGGAATTTTGGAGGGGGGGGGGTCTGGGGGATTTGGGGGGGCTCTGCAGGATTTGGGGGGGGGGTTCTGTGGATTTTGGGGGGGCTCTGTGGGACTGGGGGGGACTCTGCAGGATTTGGGGGGGCTATGCAGGAATGGGGGGGTCATTGGGACTGGGGGGGGCTCAGCATCCCTTGGGTGTCTCAGGTGGGTTCGGGGGTGTCCGGGGGGGGGTCCCCGATGTTGGGGGGGGGGTCCTCACACTGACGCCCCCCCCCCCAGACGTGCTGGCGGGGTACAATGGCACCATCTTCGCCTACGGGCAGACGTCGTCGGGCAAAACCCACACCATGGAGGTGAGGGGGGGGCAGGGGGGGGTGTTTATGGGGGGGGGGGGGCGGCTCAGAACCCCCCCCCCAAAAAAAATTTGAATTTTCTCCCCCCCCCCAGGGGAAGCTGCACGACCCCCAGCA
The DNA here is from genome assembly GCF_964211825.1 of Aythya ferina. Classification (NCBI taxonomy): domain Eukaryota; kingdom Metazoa; phylum Chordata; class Aves; order Anseriformes; family Anatidae; genus Aythya; species Aythya ferina. Next base: position 3,153,647 of record NC_140325.1, read on the forward strand.
GATGGGCATCATCCCCCGCATCGCCCAGGACATCTTCAACCACATCTATGCCATGGACGAGAACCTCGAGTTCCACATCAAGGTGGGCACTGGGAGCACTGGGAGCACTGGGAGGGGGGGGTCAGGGCCCGGGTGCACCCCCCCAGACCCCAACTTCACCCCGATTCCCTCCCCACAGGTTTCCTACTTTGAAATTTATCTGGACAAGATCCGGGACCTGCTGGACAGTGAGTGGGGGGTGTACTGGGAGGGTACTGGGAGGCACTGGGAGGGTACTGGGGGACAGCGGGGGTACTGGGAAGTTACTAAGAGGCACTGGGAGGGTATTGGAAGAGTACTGGGAAGGGGTTGCAGGGCATGGAAGGACACTGGGAGGGTATTGGGAAGCACTGGGGGACAGTGGGGGCACTGGGAGTGTACTGGGAGTGTACTGTGGGGCTACTGGGAAGTACTGGGAGACAGCAGGGGCACTGGGAGGGTACTGGGAGGGTACTGGGAAGGCATTGCAGAGCATGGAAAGACACTGGGAAGGTACTGGGAAGAACTGGGGGGCAGTGGGGGCACTGGGAGAGTACTCAGAGTGTACTGGGAGGGTACTGGGAGGCACTAAGAGGATACTGGGAAGCACAGGGGGACAGCAGGGGCACTGGGAGAGTACTGGGAGCATACTGGGAGCGTACTGGGAGGCACTGGTGGCCATCAGGCGAATACGGGGCAAGTACCAAGGGCCGTTTGGGATTGACTGGGAGGCACCGGGTGGGAACTGGGCAGCACTGGGCAGCACTGGGCAGCACTGGGCAGCACTGGGCTGAACTGGGCAGCACTGGGGGCTCCCAGTCACGCACTGGGGCCGTGCCCCCCCCCCCCAGTGACCAAGACCAACCTGTCGGTGCACGAGGACAAGAACCGGGTGCCCTACGTCAAGGTGAGGTTGGGGGGGGGGGGGTCAACCCCCATTGGGGGGGGGCAGGGGCTGGAGGCCGAGCTGATCCCATCCCTTTTTGCCCCCCCCACCCCCCATTTTTTTTTGCCCCCCCCCCCCCCCCCCCCAGGGGTGCACGGAGCGCTTCGTGTCCAGCCCCGAGGAGATCCTGGACGTGATCGACGAGGGCAAATCCAACCGGCACGTGGCCGTCACCAGTGAGCACTGGGGGGGGGGGGGCACTGGGGGGGGGGGACATGGGGGGGGGGGGACACGGGGGGGGTCTTGGGGGGTCCCCGGGGTCCTCGGTGTGCTGCCCTGGGGCTCCACGGGGGGGGGTTCTGGGGGGTTGGGGGGTCCCTGGGGTGCTGTGGGAGGTATTGGGGTTGCTGGGGGGGCTCTGGGAGATTGGGGGTCCCTGGGGGTCTCTGGGGGTCCCTGGGGTGCTGTGGGAGGTATTGGGGTCATTTGGAGGTCCCTGGGGGTCGCTGGGGTGCCACAGGAGTTATTGGGGTGCTGTAAGGGGCTCTAGGTCACTGTGGGGTCCCTGGGGTGCCCTGAGGGTCCTTGGGGTGCCCTGGGAGTTATTGGGGTCTGTGGGGTCCCTGGGGGTTCCGGGAGGTCCCTGGGGTGCCCTGGGGGTCCTTGTGGTGTCTGGGGAGTTTTTTGGTTTTTGTTTTTTTTTTTGGGGGGGGGGGTCCTGTGGGTGCAGGGCGCAGCAGTGTGGTGCCCTGGGAGTTATTGGGGTCTCTGGGGTCCCTGGGGCACTGTGGGGTCCCTGGGGTGCCATGGGGGTCCTTGGGGTGCCCTGGGAGTTATTGGGGTCTCTGGGGTCCCTGGGGCACTGTGGGGTCCCTGGGGTGCCATGGGGGTCCTTGGGGTGCCCTGGGAGTTATTGGGGTCTCCGGGGTCCCTGGGGCACTGTGGAGCTCCCCAGGGCACCGTAGGGTCCCTGGGGTGCCCTGGGGGTCCCTGGGGTGCCCTGAGGGTCCTTGTGGTGTCCGGGGAGTTTTTTTTTTGTGTTTTTTTTTTTTTTTTGGGGGGGGGGTCCTGTGGGCGCGGGGCGCAGCGGTGTGGTGCCCTGGGAGTTATTGGGGTCTGTGGGGTCCCTGGGTCACTGTGGGGTCCCTGGGGTGCCATGGGGGTCCTTGTGGTGTCCAGGGAGGTTTTTTTTGTGTTTTTTTTTTTTTTTTTTGGGGGGGGGGTCCTGTGGGCGCGGGGCGCAGCGGTGTGGTGTGCCCGCAGACATGAACGAGCACAGCTCGCGCAGCCACAGCATCTTCCTCATCAACATCAAGCAGGAGAACGTGGAGACGGAGCAGAAGCTCAGCGGGAAGCTCTACCTGGTCGACCTGGCCGGGAGCGAGAAGGTTTTTTTGGGGGGGGGGCAAGGGGGGGTAAGGGGGGGTAAGGGGGACTGGGGGGGGCAGGGGAGGAGGGTTTGTGTTGGCTGGGGAGGGTCTTTGGGGCGGGGGGTGTCTGGGGGCTGGGGGTATTGTGGGGTTTGGGGGTGCTGGGGGGGCTTGGGGGGGTGCTTGGGGAGGTCTCGGGGGGCTGGGGGTGTCTCTGGGTTTGGGGGTGCTGGGGGGGTCTTTGGGGGGGTCTTGGGGGTGTCTGGGGGTATTCGTGGGTTTGGGGGCACTGGGGATTTTTAGGGGGGTCTTGGGGGGGTCTCTGGGGGTATCCCTGGGTTTGAGGGCATTGGGGGTCCTTGGGGGGGGTCTTGGGGGTGTCTCTGGGGATATCCTTGGGTTTGGGTGTGCTGGGAGGCTTGGGGGGGGTCTCTGGGGGTATCGCTGTGTTTGGGGACACTGAGGGTTTTAGGGTGGGGTGGGGGTGTCCCATGGGGGTCCCTCTGAGTCTCGCCCCCCCCCCGACCCCCCCCAGGTCAGCAAGACGGGGGCCGAGGGGGCCGTGCTGGACGAGGCCAAGAACATCAACAAGTCGCTGTCGGCGCTGGGCAACGTCATCTCCGCGCTGGCCGAGGGCACGGTGGGACCCCCGAGACCCCCCCCCCACCCCCCCCATCCCCTAAATAACTCCTTGGGGGTCCCTATATCGAGCTGGGGGGGTTGCTGGGTGCCCCCCCCCATCCCCCTGAAGCTCGGTGCCCCCGCAGAAAGCCTACGTGCCCTACCGGGACAGCAAAATGACGCGGATCCTGCAGGACTCGCTGGGGGGCAACTGCCGCACCACCATGTTCATCTGCTGCTCCCCCTCCAGCTACAACGACGCCGAGACCAAATCCACCCTCATGTTCGGGCAGCGGTACGGGGTGGGGGGGGTCGGGGGGGGGCAGTGGGACCCCCCCCCTGCACCCCACGGCCCCCCCCCCTGCATCCCATTGCGCCCCAAAACGCCCTCTCCGAGAGCGCTCCTCCAGTGCGCGCCGTCTGCACCCCAAATTCAGCCCCTGCCCCCCCCCGCACCCGTTGCCCCCCCCTCACTCGTTGACCCCCAGCACCCCAACAGCCCCCCCTTCACCCATAGCCCCCCCCCCCGCACCTGTAGCCCCCCCCGTGCACCCCCTGCACCCATGGCCCCCATCACACCTCTCCGGCACCCCGTGCGCTGTGACACCCCAAAATGCAGCCCCCCCACCCCTCCCTGCTCCCCAAAGTGGGGGGGCCGCGTTATGGGGTCCTGCACTGGCTGGGGGGGGGCACTGGGAGAAAGGGGGGGGTCACCGTGATGGGGTCTAGGGGGGGTCCTCGGCGGTGCTGCCTGGGAAGGGAGGCGCAGGGCGGGCACGGTGAGGGCAGGGGGGCCTTGGTGAGGATGGGGGGGTCACGGCTGAGGATTTTTCTGTGTCCCCCCCCCCGGCGCAGGGCCAAGACCATCAAGAACACGGCGTCGGTGAACCTGGAGCTGACGGCGGAGCAGTGGAAGAAGAAATACGAGAAGGAGAAGGAGAAGAACAAGGCGCTGAAGGAAACCATCGCACGCCTCGAGGCCGAGCTCAGCCGCTGGCGCAGCGGTGAGCGGAGACCCCCCCCCAGGCATTTGAGGGGGTGTGGGGGGGGCGTCCTTGTGCCCCCCACCCCCATCTGAGAGCTGAGTGGGGAAACTGAGGCTGTGCCCCCCCCCCGCCTTGTCCCCCCCCTCCCCAGGGGAGGCCGTGCCCGAGACGGAGCAGCTGAGCGGGGCCGAGGCGGAGACGGAGACGGAGACCGGGGGGGGCGAGGGGTTAGGGCGGGGGGGGGTGGGCAGCGAGCCCCCCCGCAACGACAACAGCTCCTCCATCGTCATCCACATCTCCGAGGAGGAGCGGCACAAGTACGAGGAGGAGATCCGCAAGCTCTACAAGCAGCTGGATGACAAGGTGGGGGCCCCCCCTCGCCCCCCCCCCCCATCCCCTGGGGACCCCCAGAACTCCCCCAACCCCCCCCAGACTCTGCCAGGACCCTCGAGGACCTCCCAGTCCCGTCCCATCCCCCCCCCAGGGCCCTCAGGATGCCCTGGGGTGTCCTGGTGCCCCCCCCCCCGGTCCCTCTGGGTGACCCCCCCCGCCCTGTCCCCCCCCCCAGGACGATGAGATCAACCAGCAGAGCCAGCTGATGGAGAAGCTCAAGCAGCAGATGCTGGACCAGGAGGAGGTGAGGGGCCCCTTTTTGTCCCCCCCCCCCAAAGCCCCACGTCCCCCGTCTCCATCCGGTGGGCCCCAAACCTGCAGGGACCCCCGAGGAAGCCCTCCAGGCCCCCCCCCCGGGCTGTCACCCAAGACCCCCTGGGACCCCCCTGGGATCCCCACCCTGACTGCTTTGGAACCCTTCTGGGACCCTCACCCTGAGACCCCCCCCAAAAACCCCCACCCTGGACCACTTTGGAACCCCCACCCTGAAAACTGAGAACCCCTGGGACCCCCTGGGACCCCCCCACCCAACCACTTTGAGACCCCCCCTCGGACCCCCACCGTGGGATCCCCCTGGAACCCCCACCCTGACTGCTTTGGGACCCCCACCCAGACCACTGGGACCCCCCTGGGACCCCCCTGGGACCCCCCTCGGCCCCCCACCCTAACCACTTTGGGACCCCCCTGGGACCCCCACCCTGGGACCCCCCCCAAACCCTCACCCTGGACCACTTTGAGCCCCCCACCCTGACCTCTTTGAGACCCCCCCCTCACCACTGAGCCCCCCCCTGAGCCCCCCACCCTGACACCTCTCCCCCAACCCCCCCCCCCATGACCTTTGGGACCCCCACCCTGACCCCTCCTCAATCCGCACCCTGACCCATGCGACCATCCCTGGAGCCTCTCCAAACCTCCCCCCTCACCTCATATTATCCCCCCCCCCCCAAAAAAAAAAAAAAACACCGAAAAGGTTCTGGCGGCGGCGCGGGGCGGGGGGGAGGCGGCGCGGCGGGAGCTGGCGGCGCTGCGGGCCGAGCACGGGGCGGCGCGGGCGGAGGTGGCCGAGGTGCTGGCGGCGCTGGAGGAGCTGGCGCGCAGCTACGACCGCAAGGCGCAGGAGGCCGAGGACACCGGGCGCCACAACCGGCGGCTGGCCGACGAGCTGGCCCGCACCGAGGTGGGGAGCTGCCCCCCCAAGTCCCGGGATCCTATTGGGAAGGTCGGTGGGCACCCGAATGGGAGCCCTGATGGGACCCCGCTGGGATCCTGCTGGGAGCCCTGGTGGGCACCCGAACAGGAACCTTACTGGGACCCTACTGGGGGACCCCACTGGGAAGATTGGTGGACACCCGAATGGGAGCCCTGATGGGACCCCGCAATGGGTCACCAACTGGGATCCTGCTGGGAGCCCTGGTGGGCACCCAAACAGGAACTTTACTGGGATATCCAATGGGCACCCAACTGGCTCCTCAACTGGGAACCCCACTGGGACCCTACTGGGAACCCTGGTGGGCACCCAAAACCCGGACAGGGGGGCTGGGGGTGCAGGGGGGGGGGGCGCGGTGCTGAGCGGTGCCCGCAGGCGACGACGCTGTCGCTGGAGACGGAGCTGCAGCGGGTGCGGGAGCTGGGCGGGCAGCAGCGCAAGCGGGCGGCCGAGGTGCTCAACGGGCTGATGAAGGACCTGAGCGAGTTCAGCGTCATCGTGGGCAACGGCGAGATCAAGCTGGTGAGGGCCGGGCCGGGCCGGGCCATTCTGTGCCATACTGAGCTGTGCCATGCCGTGCCAAGCTGTTCTGGTCCGTGCCGTGCCGTGCCATGCCGTACTGAGCTGTTCTGTGCCATGCCATGCTGTACCATGCTGTTCCATACTGTGCCATGCTGTCCTGAGCTGTGCCATGCCATGCTGTGCCATACCATGCCGTGCCATGCCATACTGAGCTGTTCCGTGCTGTGCCATGCCATTCCATGCCATCCTGAGCTGTGCTGTGCTGTGCCATGCTGTGCCAGACCGTACCAAGCTGTGCCGTACTGTGCCACACCATGCCATGCCACGCTGTGCCATGCCGTGCCGTGCCATGCCATGCTATGCCCGTACTGTGCCATGCTGTGCCATGCCATACCATGATGTACTATGATGTGCCATGCCGTGCCATGCCGTACTGTGCCGTGCAGTCCTGTGCCATGCAGCAGCCCCATGCCTGTGCCACGCCTCATGCCTGTGCCGTGCCAAGCGTACCCGTGCCACGCTATGTGTGCCATACCCATGTGTGCCATACCCATGTGTGCCATGCCCGTGTGTGTGCCATGCCCGTGTGTGTGTGCCGTGCCCGTGCTGTACCCATTCCATGCCCGTGCCGCGTGGTGCCGCCCCGTGCCGCGCTGACCCGTGCCGTGCCGTGCCAGCCGGTGGAGGTGAGCGGGGCCATCGAGGAGGAGTTCACCGTGGCCCGGCTCTACATCAGCAAGATCAAGTCGGAGGTGAAGTCGGTGGTGAAGCGGTGCCGGCAGCTGGAGAACCTGCAGGTGGAATGCCACCGCAAGATGGAGGTGACGGGGCGCGAGCTCTCCTCCTGCCAGCTCCTCATCTCCCAGGTGGGGGGGGACGGGACGGGGATGGAAGTCGGGGTGGGGGGTGGCCCCGGCCGGTGGGCCCCCCCTCCTGGGGTCCCCGGTGACCCCGGCTGAGGTCGGTCCCGCAGCACGAGGCGAAGATCCGCTCGCTCACCGAGTACATGCAGAACGTGGAGCTGAAGAAGCGGCACCTGGAGGAGGCCTACGACGTCCTGAGTGGGGAGCTGGCCCGGCTGCAGGCACAGGGTGGGGGCACAAAGCGGGGGGGGCTGCGGGGATTTTGGGTTGGGGGGGGTGTGGGGGGGAGTTTGGGGGGCGCAGCGGGGAGCTGGGGTGCTTCGGGGGGCACAGCGGTGCTCAAGGATGGGGGTGGGGAAAAGGCAGAGCTTCGGGATTTGGGGGGGCAGCGGGGGCTGGGGGCTGGTGGAGGAATTGGGGGGGGGGGTTATGGAGTGGGGGGCAGGGGTTGGGGGGGTCCTGGCGGGTCCCAAGGCGAGCTCTGCCCCCAGAGACGGCACACGAGGCGGCCAGGAAGGAGCGGGAGCAGGATGAGACCCAGGACACCGACGAGGTCAAGGTGCGAGGGGCTGGGGGGGCCCCTGGGGGGGCTGGGGGGGGTCCTTGGGTGGTGCGGGGGGTCCTGGGGGCAACAGGGATCCTTGGGGGGCTGGAGGTGCTGGGGGGCTGGGGGGTGAGGGGGGGGTCCCGTGTGCTGCCAGGGGGCCCCGTGGGGTGCTGGGGGGCTCGGAGGGGGGGTTATTGGGGGTCTCGGGGGGGAGGTGGGGTGGTTGGGGGGCAGCCCTCGTGCTGACCCCCCCCCGCAGAAGGCTCTGGAGCTGCAGCTGGAGAGCCACCGCGAGGCGCAGCACAAGCAGCTGGCGCGGCTGCGGGACGAGATCAACGAGAAGCAGAAAACCATCGACGAGCTGCGCGAGTGAGCGGCCCCAAAACGGCCCCAAAACGGCCCCAAAACCGGCCCCAAACCCGGCCCCGTCCCATCCCCAGCCCCAGCCCCAGCCCCGTCCCCGTCCTGTGTCCCCAGCCCCAGCCCTGTCCCCAAACCCGTCCCTGTCCCGTGTCCCCGTCCCCATTCCCATCCCATCCCAGTCCCCTGGCTCCTCAGTTGGGACCCCACCAGTAACCCCAGTTGCCACCCCAGTCAGAATCCCCGCTGGGATCCCCAAACTGGCTCCTCAGCCTGGGAACCCCACTGGGACCCTACTGGGAATCCCAGTAATCACCCAAACTGGCACCTCAACTGGGATCTCCACCGGGACCCCACTGGGACCCACCAGCAGCCCACTGGGACCCGTGGGGACCCCGTCCCCATCCCAGTCCCATCCCCGTCCCCCTCCTGTCCCCATTCTCGTGCCCGTCCTGTCCCCAATCTGGTCTCCAGCACCTCCCTGTCCCCCCCCCCCAGCCCCATTCCCCTTCCTCACCCCCATCCTCTTCCTCCTCCCCCAACCCCCCATCCCCAGAAGCCCCCCCCCAACCCATCCCCATCCCCTTCCCACCCCTTTCCCAGACCCCTCCGAGACCGGGGCAGGACGGGGGCTGCTCTGCCCCCCCCCCTCGTGCCCCCCCCATCCCCAAACCCCCCTCTAATCCCCCCCCCCGCCCCCCCCCCCCCAGCCTGAACCAGAAGCTGGAGCTGGAGCTGGAGAAGCTGCGCGCGGAGCACGAGGCGCTGCGGGGCGAGGAGCGGGCCAAGGCCGCCCGGCTGCAGGAGCTGACGTGAGACCCCCCCCCAAAAAAAAAAACAACAAACACCCTCCCTGGGACCCCCCCAAAACCCCTGGACCCCCCCATCCCAAGAGTCCTGGGGGACCCCTGACATCCCCTGGGACCCCCCCTCGCTGCTGGGAGCCTCGACATCAGCAGCCCCCCCCCACACCTGGGACCCCCCCTCCAATCTGGGACCCCCCCTAATCTGGGATACCCCCCCCCCATCACCCCATGCCCCCCCCAGTGCCCCCCTGAGCCCCAGGACCCCTCCCAGAACCCTGCACCAAGAGCCCTGGGGGGCTGCCCCCCCCCATCTCAGACCCCCGACACCCCCCAGGACATCCATGGAGCCCCCCCCCGACCCTCCCAGCCCCCCCCCAGCACCCTCGGGTGACCCCCCCCTTTTTTTTTTCCCCCCCCCAGATTTCTCTACGAGCGCCACGAGCAGTCCAAGCAGGACCTCAAGGGGCTGGAGGAGACCGTGGTAGGTTGGGGGGGGGCCAGGGGGGGGTTGGGGGGGGGCGGGGGGGGGGTCAGGGACCCCCGTGCACCCCCTCACCCCCCCCTGCCCCCCCCCCCCAGGCCCGTGAACTCCAGACCCTCCACAACCTGCGCAAGCTTTTTGTTCAAGACGTCACGACTCGAGTCAAAAAAGTGAGGGGGGGGGGCAGAAAATTGCGGGGGGGGGGGTCAGAAAATGGGGGAGGGGGTCAGAAAATTGGGGAGGGGGCAGAAAATGGGGGGGGACAGAAAACAGGGGGGTGATGGGGGAGAGGAACGGGGGGAAAATGGGGGGCAGGGGGGAGGCGGGGAGGGGTGGGGGGTGCTGGGAGAGAATGGGGGGGGTAAATTGGGATGGGGGGGGCAAAAATGGGATGGGGGGGTCCCAGGGTGGGGGGGGGGGGGGGGACGGACCAGGGGGAGGTTTTGGTGGGGAGGTTTTAGGGTCTGGTTTGGGATGGGGGAGGTCACGGATGAGGTTTTTGGGGGGGGGGGTGTCAAAACTTTTTTTGGGGGGGGGGTGTCGATGGTGCCCCCCCCCCGAGCCGTGCCCGCAGAGCGCAGAGCTGGAGCCCGAGGACAGCGGGGGGCTGCACTCCCAGAAGCAGAAGATTTCCTTTCTTGAGAACAACCTGGAGCAGCTTACAAAGGTTCACAAACAGGTGGGCGGGGGGGGGGGCCTGGGGGGGGGGGCCCCGGGGGGGGGGGGGGGCAGCTCGACCCCTACCCCCCCCCCCGCCGTGCTGCTCGCTCCCCTACCCCCCCCCTGCTCACTTTCCCAGTCCTCCCAGTAACGCCCCCCCCCCCCCCCCTCCCAGCGCCTTGCCCCATCCCCCTGGGGGGTCGCTTTGCCCCCCCCCCAATGCGGTGACACAGCTGAGGTGGGGGGGTGAGGGGGGGGCCACGCGCTGATGCCCCCCCCCCCCCTCTCGCTGCTCCTCCCTAGCTGGACCTCTGGGTGTCCAAGGTACGGCGCCCCCCCCCCACCACGACCACCCCCCCACCCCCCCCAATTTGGCAGTGGGGGGGGGGCACTGCCCAGGCCTCATTTTCCTGCCCCCCCCCCACACCCCACATCACTTTTTCTTGCCTGGCTGTGCTCCATTAGCGCCCCCCCCCCATCACCATCACTTGCCCCCCCCTCGCCCCCCCCCATGCTTCTGCCCCCCCCCCCCAGCTCAGCTTCACACTCACCCCCCCCCCCCACTGCTGCATGAGGCCACGGCACTGCGGGGGGGGGGAAGGGGGCTGGGACCCCCCCATGGCACGGCTGGGAGGGGCCTGGGGAGCTGCCCCCCCCCCAAAAAAAAAGGCTGGTGGGTGCCCCATTGCCCCCAGGTGCCACCACCCGCTGCAGCACCCATGGGTGCCCTGGCACCCCTGGGCCCCTCGGTGCTGGGGGGCGCCCCCATTCCCATAGGCGCCCCCATCCCCCCGTTCCCAGGGGCACCCCCTTCTCGTGGGTCTCCATTGTCCAGGGGAGCCCCAGGGGCCACCCATGGGTGCCTGTTCCCATGGGTGCCCATCTTTGTGGGTGCCCCAATGCCCCTTTTTGGGGGTGCTCATTTCCATGGGTGCCCGTTCCCATGGGTGCCCCGCTGCCTGTTTTTGGGGGTGCCTGTCCCATGGGTGCCCATCCTGTGGGTGCCCATTCCCAGAGGTGCCTGTCCCATGGGTGCCCCAATGCCCACTCCCATGGGTGCCCATCCCGTGGGTGCCCCACTGCCTGTTTTTGGGGGTGCCCATCCCATGGGTGCCCACTCCCATGGGTGTCCCAATGCCCTCTCCCATGGGCGCCCATCCTTTGGGTACCCCGCTGCCTGTTTTTGGGGGTGCCTGCTCCCATGGGTGTCCCAATGCCCTCTCCCATGGGTGCCTGTCTCATGGGCTCCCCACCACCCATCCCCACGGGTGCCCGCTCCCATGGGTGCCCATCCTGTGGGTGCCCCACTGCCTGTTTTTAGGGGTACCCATCCCATAGGTTCCTGTCCCATGGGTGCCCACTCCCATGGGTGCCCCAATGCCCTCTCCCATGGGCGCCCATCCTTTGGGTACCCTGCTGCCTGTTTTTGGGGCTGCCCATCCCATAGGTACCCATCCTGTGGGCACCCCACCGCCTGTCCCCATGGGTGCCCAACCCCATGGGTGTCCCAATGCCCTCTCCCATGGGTGCCTGTCTCATGGGTGCCGCTCCCATGGGTGCCCATCCTGTGGGTGCCTCACTGCCTGTTTTTAGGGGTACCCGTCCCATAGGTTCCTGTCCCATGGGTGCCCACTCCCATGGGTGCCCCAATGCCCTCTCCCATGGGTGCCTATCCCACGGGCTCCCCACCACCCATCCCCACGGGTGCCTGCTCCCATGGGTGCCCATCCTGTGGGTACCCTGCTGCCTGTTTTTGGGGCTGCCCATCCCATGAGCACCCATCCCATGGGCTCCCCACCGCCCATCCCCATGGGTGCCCATCCTGGGGGGGGGGTGGGGGGGCACCCAGTCTGGGTGCTGACAGTTTTTTTTTGGGGGGGGGGGGCAGCTGGTGCGTGACAATGCAGATCTGCGCTGCGAGCTTCCGAAGCTGGAGAAACGCCTTCGGGCTACGGCTGCGCGAGTGCAGGCCCTGGAGGGCGCCCTGAGGGAGGCCAAGGAGGGCGCCCTGCAGGACAAGAGGCGCTACCAGAGGGAGGTCGAGCGCATCAAGGAGGCCGTCAGGGCCAAGGGAGGCGCCAGGAGGGGGCACAGCGCCCACATCGGTACGGGGGGGGCACGGGGGGGTGGGGGGCACGGGGGGGCACAGGGGGGCATGGGGGGGGGTGGGAGAAGGGAGTGGGGTGTGGGATGTCGGGGTGTGGGGACATGGGGATGGGGACATGGGGACATGGGGACATGGG